>NC_069110.1:16215158-16416187 GCF_947172395.1 Bicyclus anynana | reverse complement strand
GCAATCTAAGGTGGAAGCGGCTAACTTGTTAGGAGGAGGATGACAATTCATACCCCTTTCGGTTTCTACACCGTACATCGACCGACATCGTACCGGATCTCTAAATCGCTTGACCGGCACGTATTTGTAGGGTGGTAACTAGCCACGGCCGGAGCCTCCCACCAGCCAGACTTGGACCAATTAAGAAAACCCCAATCGCCCCCGGGATCGAACCCTACCGACAAATACGTACCGCCAAGCGTCATAACTTACCATCAGGTGAGATTGTTATCAAGGGCTAACTTGTAAAGATAAAAAAGAACCTCAAACTCTTTACTATATATAAATATTTTGTATTTATTATAGGCTCAGGACATCCACGCGTCCCTTCGCAGTTGGCTAACCTCCAACACTTCGTCCGAAGTCGCTGAGAATATGCGCATACAATACGGAGGTTCTGTGACTGCGTCTAACGCTAAGGAGCTGGCTGCTTGCCCCGACATAGACGGCTTCCTCGTCGGCGGAGCAAGCCTTAAACCGGAGTTCTTAGACATATGCAATGCCCAAGTTATGTGTTAGACGGCAGTATATCCTAACCGTTAATTTGCCAAGCTACTATTTACTATTTGGCAAATCTTTTTGTTGGGACCTTGTCCCCCAAAGTTTATCGATGTTAAACAAATCAGTATCATATATTATGTGTAATACATATAAATTATGTTTTTTTTCTTTTTTATTTTAAGACTGTTCCTGCAAATTATTTGATTGATTTTGAAGACAGTTGTTTAATTCCAAAGATTTGATTCATGAATATGTGCAATCTGGAATAATTCGCTTGTAATCAAATAAAATATTTCGTAAACATAACTATCTGTGTGTTTACTCTAGATAAAAATATACTCATATGTGTAAACATATTTCATTACGTTTAAGCATTAATGTTTTTGAAGTTTGTTCTTATTACTTGTATGGTTAAATCAATATTTGATTTTGTATTTTTTTTTTCTGATTAAGAACAAAATTTCATTACATTTAAGTATTCAAGTTTTTGAAGTATGTTCTTGTTACTTTTATAGTTAAATCAATATTTAATTTTGCATTTTGTTTTCTGATTAAGAACAATAAGTTCAATGCTTGTACTTCTGTGTCTGTATACTACATAATAAACCTTTATTGTCTAGTAAGAACGTTTTATTGATTTTATAAGTACCTAGTATACCCAAATTAGGAACTGTTTAGCGTTCTTTTAAAGAAAATTGTTGTCCTTAAGCCATACTAACTAGTTCACTACAATAGGGCGTAATTTTAATTAAAACTAGTTAGGTACCTTTTTTAGGGTTCCTTAGACCTTAAGGAACTCGTTTTACCGCTATTTTTCGATTTAGGATCCCGAATCATTAGTAAATTATGATGGTTTTACGAGTAAGAAAAAGTCAAGATTGAAAAGAAATTACAAAAGTAGGAGATATTAAAATGAAATTAAAAGGAAAAATATAATAATTAAATAGCAATTGTCATATAGAGTGATAGTCGATCAACTAAATGAAGTCTGAGCACGAAAATTCCAGACGAATTCCGTTGTCAATTAAGTTGTCAGTAGATAGCTCAGAAACTGGTAGAATTAGAAAGCCGAAATTTAGCATAGTTATGTGCAATATAATAATTAGGTCTAAATATAGTGATATATAGACGTAATTAATATATTGTATTGCAGGTCGACCCCCCACCAGGTGGACGGACGACATCAAGCGAGTCGCAGGGATTTGCTGGATGCAGGTGGCTCAGTATCGTGATGTTTGGAAGTCCCTACAAAAGGCCTATGTCCTGCAGTGGACGTCCATCGGCTGATATGATGAGTGATATAATTTTTTTTCCCTTCCTCCTTCCCTATATGCTAAGTGAGGATGATATTTTTATCGTCTATTGGTGTGGGGCATCACAATCGGTATTTATGTGCCTTGAATAAGAGTGCTAATTTAATTTACGGAACCCTACTCTGGTTGTGGTCCGACACGCATTTGGCTGGTTTATTTTCATTGTCTTAGCACGGTTCGGGCTTAGAGCTTTAGGTATTAGTTTATATCAAATATGAAATAATTTACCCTATTAGTTTAGTGTCAGAAGTATATTATGATGAATTTCTCTTCAGAATTAAGAATACAATGCAGAATTAATAAATTTTTACAAATTATATTATTTGAAAATACTCGAGACTATCCATTAAAGGAAACAAAAAATTTTTAATAAAAAAAATACAACCGACTTCAACCGAACCGAATACAACTGAACCGAATACAACCGAATTAATACATCACCGGCTTAGCACCGCCTTCATACTGATCAGCAGGTAGAACATATTATGATGTTATTTTTCGCTTTTTAGTTTAGTGGGTACGTTTTTAAGTTTTGAAGTCGGTTGTATTTTTTTTATTAAAATTTTTATTATTTTTCCATTTTTAGTGTAAAATTTCATCTCAAACAAATACATCAGACCCCTAATGACAGTCACAACCCATCTTGGTACAAAATTCTCAGCAATACAAATTAATCAAGCCTAAGCACAAGGTAGCTACCGTAAACCGTTAAGGGGTTCCCTTAATTGACCTTGGTCTTCATCATCAGACCCCTAATAACAGACAGAACTCATATAGGTAGAAAGTTCTCAGCAATACGAATTAATCAAGACCAAACACAAGGTAATTACTGTAAACTGTTAAGGAGTTCCCTTAATTGTCCTTGGTCTTCATCACCAAACCCCTAAATGACAGTCACAACCTATCTATGTGGAAAGTTCTCATTAATACAAATTAATCAAGCCCAAACACAAGGTAACTGCTGTAAATCGCCGAGGAGTTTCCTCGTCAGTTTTATGACTCCATCATCAGATCGATTTTAAACCTTCATAAAATTGTAGTGCTTAAAAGTACTAAATGGAAAAGTTTACGAACACACTAGACACCCATATAATTTTCGAAAGTTTCCCTCAATTTCTCCAGGATTCCATCATCAGATCTTGACATGATGGCAATGGGACCAAATGGGGACTATACCGTTTCAAACAAAAAAAGAATTTTTGAAATCGGTCCAGGCGTCTTTGAGTAATCGGTGTACATACATAAAAAAAAATACCGACCGAATTGAGAACCTCCTCCTTTTTGAAGTCGGTTAAAAATATCACGTTTTAAATCCATGCAGCGCCATCTAGTTGAGCTTTGAAAAACTTTAATGTACTTTACTCCCACCAGGTGGACTGACGTCATCAAGCGAGTCGCATGGATTCGTTGGATGCAGGTGGCTCAGTATCGTGATGTTTGAAAGTCCCTACAAAAGGCATATGTCCTGCAGTGGACGTCCATTGACTGATATGTTGATGATGATACTCATATATAAACTGCCTCATGGTCCAATGAGCCTATGTGGTTTCGAATCACGAGGTCCTGGGGTCGAATTCTGGGTATGAGATACCTACTGAGCTTATTTTTCTACGTTACTTTCGGTAAAAATTCTCATTCCGGATTTGTGAGTTGGTGGTGTTACAATCCCGTGCATCGGAGAATTTAGAATGCTTTTCGGGTGTTGCTGTTTCCTGACACTTATATTATTATTACTATAGTAATAGGTATTATACCTAAAGCTGAAGAGTTTGTTTGTTTGTTTCAACGCGCTAGTTTCAGGAACTACTGGTCCGATTTGAAAAATTTATTTATCAAGGAAGGCTATATATATTATCCCCGTATTCCTAAGGGAAAGGCAACCACGCAGGTGAAACCGCGCGGCGTCAGCTAGTAAAATATAAATACCTTTAGCGAGTGAATCATAGATGATACATTATGAATAGACTGCTTCTAGGTAAGCGTGCTCCAATCTTAGACCGAATTACTTTTTTTCATCTGACGCAATTGTAGTCAAACGTCAAATCTTTTTTAAAGATAATATCATCAGGTATTATTATGAACAATTACTGACGTGTTAGTTTTAAGATTTACCAAAGTAAAAATGATATTAATACTTAAAACTCTTACCATTAGATCTTTTAGTAAAACCAATTCGAAAATTTACCTTTCCAGGTATAAGGTCCACATTTATTAATTTTTATTTTATTTATTATACATAATTATTTACTTTATAAATACATTTCAGTTAAGCATACAATAATATTATCTTAAAATCTTAAAAACCATGCCAAATACAGATTTCAAAGAGTTTTGTTACTTCGGCTTGCGAATTTTGTCAGAAAATATTTTTTGATATTATGGGATTGTTTATCAATTTCTATAAATAAAATTGAAGTGTCTGTCTGTGGTTTCAAAACAACTGGTTGGTCAAGTGCTTATAGTTATTTACACGAGACTAATACACAATCAAGCATTTTAAAATTGTCTGTCTGACTGTTTGTCCGGCCTAATCTCTAGAACGGCTGAACCGATTAGAACGGACTTTCACCAGATGGAGGAGGTTACTGAGAAATATATAGACTCTCCTGGAATAATTTATGATTCCCACGGTTTTTATGAAAAACCGTATTTCACGTTTAGGTACTGAATTGCGGGCGTCCGCTAGTTTCGAAATAAAAGGCAGAAAAAGTGAGAGTAGAAATCGCTTACCGAAGGTCATAAATTAAAAACAACATAACAAAAAATATATATCTGTTTAAGCTTGTACCAATAAAGCCCTTATTTTTCCCTACCTACTACTAGTAAAACACAATGCCTCGATTTAGTGGGTGGCACTGTAACCTGATATTTGCAAATTTCATTTCCCAGAACTATGGAACTTAGGTCAGGACGGAAACGTATTACAACCGTATAATTTTTACTTTACTTTTAACTTATCTGTTCTGAATAGTTGCAAGTATCAAGTAAATATATCTTCTGTTTTAGTCAAATACAGCTCGTCCTAATATTGGTAGATGTTTCACCACTGGCTCTCCATACTTGAACACGTCTTTCACAGGACTGCACCACGATGCCAGGAAGGACAGTATGAAAAGCACGAAGAATATCTTGACTAGTAAGTCCAGGACAAATAAGCTAATGAAAAACAAAGACAAATTATTAAGCAGAACTAGAGATAATATTCTTTTAATATAGATATTAATAAAAAACAAAAATGAGTTGACTTAAAAATATAACCATAAAAATCCCAGATTTAATTTTTAATAAAAACGGAATTGTGAAATTACAATAGAAATTTAAATCATGTCCGTTATCAGTCACTTATCTTCGTGGCAAGTAGCAACACTTTGAAAAGCATTGTTAAAGTTTAAACTATAAAGGTCTAGGTGTCTGGTCGGGCTGTATGACCCTGTTATCCAATAGATACCTCTTAGTGGGTGGTCTACCAACCACTAAGAGCTACCACTGCGCTTTTCGGTGATGGGATCAGCGACCGAGCAACATACGACGATGTTTGCAAAATATTCTATTGATTGACATACAAGTGTCTTAATAAATAGGTATTAGGTATATTTATTTATATTATAAAGAGGCAAAGTTGTTGTATTGTAGGGGGATATACTAAACCGATTTTGAAAATTCTTTTACCACTAGAAAGCCACGTATTTGTTAGTTGTTAAGCGTCCTAGGCTATATTTTATTACCGTATTCTCACGGGTGAAAAGGGTCAGCTAGTCTGCTTGTAAAGAAATACATATATATTAGCAATGAGTACTTACAAATTGTGGTAAGCCCTGTTGATAGGGATTTTGCTGATATTTTCTTTAAGGCAGTAGATTCTTCCACCATCGATACATTGCTGCATGTACTTTTCTCTGTCAGCCGACGTCGAGTCAGTGTTAAATATAACTTGTTCTTCCTTGTTTAACTTTGATTGAATACCGTCATAGTTAGGACAAGGGAAGCTCCACGGTCTCATTGTAAAGTATTGTAATACTTCTAGACCTTGACTTATTCTGTCTTGTATTCGCACCATGCTGGAATAAACATGTATTGATTATTGCCTAACCTTATTTTTATATATTTAAAATTACGTTTACTTTTTTACGCAGCAGAAAAAACTGAAACCGTTAAGTGGCACAAGTATGCCTCTCTGACTGAGAGTTACATATTTGTACCTTTTGTCGTGAAGACCCATGGAGTCATGGAGTCGCAGTGCCATAAAATTTCATCGAATCGTTACACCGCGGCTAGTTGCCTCGACTGGTGACAGAATTTAACTATATTAAGGCCTTTCTTGATGAGTACTGTTTACCAACAAAGAAATTATAAATGAAGGTAGAAAACTCATATTATTTCATAACTTATTTATTTTAAATCATGTAAATCTCATCTGTTTGTTTATAAAATGTTATTTAAAATATATTAACCATATCTAATTGTCCTAAGCTTATTAAAATCAAATTTATTTTCATTAATTTAAGAACAAGCTACATAAAATTATTATTAGTTGTGAAATGACTATTAATACTGAGGGTATTAATAGTCATTTCATCATCAAGAAAGGCTATAGTGTAGGCAACTTTTTTGCAATATTATCTATCATTTATTTCACACTAATAATTAACAGATGAGGGTATATATTTCTAACGCCTGATCTTAAACCATATCTGTCAATACTTACAAACGTTTTTGACCCAACAAATATAGCAGAAGATCGATTAAATACGCAGGCAGTAGGTGGAAGAAAATTCGCTTGAACTCGTGAATGAAGATATTTGTTGTTATGTCGCCGTTCGGATACCATAACGGCCAAGCGAGTGGATACTTGCGGCCGTAGTCTTTGCCAATCTTTATGACTTCGCCCCAGGTTGTTTCTTTTTGATGTCCAATATTCGCATTGTAAACTGGTATTACATCTGGCCTGAAAACATCATCATCATGAACAATCCATATTCGGTTCACTGTTGAACACGAGTCTCGTCTCAGAATAAGAGAGGTTGCACTGGCCAAATGCGGATTGGCAGACTTCACACACGTAAAGAATTAAGAAAATTCTCAGGTATGCAGGTTTCTTCACCGTTTGAGTCACGTGATATTTAATTTCTTATCTTAATTGAGTTTGGACCGCACTGGTTCGAAAGGTTGCAGATTTCAAGACTCCATATCCTCAATATATTTTCTACAGGATATCATGAGGAACAGTGGCGGGTACTTCATAGATACCAATATTGAAATACTGCCTACCCTGAGGACTCATTACAAAACTATATTGGGGAAGGATTTTTCATTTTGTGAGACTTTCATGTCTTTTTAGGGTTCCAAACGTACGTAGTACAAAAACGGAACCCTTATTTTGTCATGTGGATACCCTATTTAGAAAGCTTGTGAACACCACTAATGAGGAATCATGTCTCTAGTCGCTACACCGTTAGCATTTGGCAACTCCTCGCTTGATACCTTTGAAGTACTCTTTAAAAAACTTTAAACTATGTGTTTCAAAGAGTTGTAGTTGTCTTATTAATATAAACCTTTCCTCAATATTTAGAATCATCATCATCATATCAGCCGATGGACATCCACTGGACACAGGCCTTTTGTAGGGACTTCCATACATCACGATACTGAGCCACCTGCATCCAGCGAATCCCTGCGGTTGATGTCGTCAGTTCACCTGATGAACTGGTGGTGGTGGTGTGGTAGATAATTATAGTAACCAAGTAAAAAAAACCTTTGAACCAACAGTCTCTAAGATAAGCTTACTTACTTGTTACTCCTTGATCCTTCGATCATACCTATAGCTATAATGGCGTTGATTGCTAAGTCCACGGGTATCACTTGAGCTGTAAGACTTCCATCGCACAACATGGACCTTATAACACCTTTCCCAGCGCCGATCATCAAACCGATAGGCCCATTCAGGTTGTCTACCCACCCGGCAACAGGTTCTTGATAAGAAGGGCAAACTGAAATGATAAGGTAAATATAAGGTAGGGCAGGGGCAAGGTATTGCAGGGTAAAGGTAGGGTAGGTGTGGGGTAGGGAAAGTTTAGAGGTATGGTAGGTGTAGGGATGGAGCAGGATAGGTAAGGTGCACAACATCTAATCAAACACAATTTCATAAATTCTTTCAGTATTAGATAGCTCATTTATCGAGGAAGGCTATAGGCTATTATATTATCCCCGTACTCCTACGGGAATGGGAACCACGCGGGTGAAACCGCGCGGCGTCAGCTAGTAAAATATACATTGCGATTGACACTCGCGCTCATTAGGTACAATCATTATTTACGAGTCTGTCAAGTTCAATGAACGACAATTACTTTTGAAACCTTCTGGTTTTTGTTTCTATAAAGATTTAAAAAGAAACCTAAACCTATTCATTTAATGTTTTTTTCTTGAATAGTTTTTTAATTTATTTGAAAAATACAGGTAACTGTGTAACCTGGCCAAATATGATCACTAATTACATCTAGAGGATATTGAAAGCCAAGCAAATATAATATCGTTAACGAAAAAATATTGGAATCTTGATTCAAGTATAATAAGTATAGAGTAGAAGTAGTAGTAAGTAGAGATAATGTAGCTGTTTAAACCGAAGTAAAGTTGTTATTTATAAACGGTCTCTTTAGCGCACTTGTGGTAGGGGTCAGGGGGCTAGCTGGGCATTTGCCCAGAGCAGCAAAAATGAGGGGCGGTAAAAATGCTAGAAGTATAACTTTCAACTAGTTTAGTATTTTTACATAAAAAACTAGGCTCAAAAAACTATACTATTCTGACTCTGAATAATTAAAGAAGTATTTTTGGCGTACGTCTATGTAAAGGGCGGCAAAATGTATCCTTGCCCGGAGCGGCATAATTGCTGGATCGGCTTACTCTGGCTCTCAACAGAGAGGTCGTGGGTTCGATTCCCAGCTCGGCTTAGTTTACAATTTTACAATTTCTAAATTGGTCAAGGTCTGGTCTGGTGGCAAACGGCAAAGACATAGGGCCAAGCGATTTAACGTTCCGGTACGTGATGTCTTACCTATACTAGGCCGTACTATGACTGAAGGCAGGTGCTCCCATTCATCCTCTACGACACTTTCGGCTAGTCTCTTTGAAAACGTGTAGCAGTTTGGATGCGGGCCGAGAAGCGACTTAGTGAGCGAAGCAATCTGATTATCATCGAGCCACTCAATCAGGTGCATCACATCCGAAGGTTTTACTGGTGGCTCGTGCGTCTGCAACAGGGTACTTGACTCATATCAAATTTAATATAAACAATATTAATTTTGTGTAGTACATGGAATAAGGGTCAGAAATATATCGATGTTAATTAATAAAAGTTAAGGATTTCTTATAAAATTTAATTTAAAACTCTTTTACAATTAGAAAACCAGGTTATTTGTGAGTGTTATAGGCTATATTTTATTCCCGTATTCTCACGGGATCGGGATCTACGCTGGCGAATAAACGGGGCGTCGGATAGTTGTGTGTAAAATAAAGGTTACCTCTTCTATATCAGCTGTCTACTGACAACGCTAGTCTGTACATCACTCATTCTTAGGTACTTTTGAATGTCTATAATTCCTTGGAAGTATTCAAAGATAATTGGCTTCCAAAAGCATATATTTAAACTAAGTATACCTACCATATTGCCACAAAACATACCTTCTCTTCTAAAACCCTGTAATCCGGATAGCAGAAGGCGGTAGACAAATGTACGAACACAGCTAATTTTTTTAATCTCTTTGCAACATTCATAGTTCTTTGCGTACCGCACGTGTTCATGTTAACGTTGTCTTTGAGGGGAGCTTCTAATCTTAGGGTTGCTGCAAAATGGAATATCACGGATATTTCTTCTGACAATAGCTCTATTTCTCTGTCAGACAAGCCGAGATTGTCGAACAGAACATCGCCCTGAAGTGGCTTGATTTTCGTAAATGCTGATGGGTTTTCCTTTTTCAATCGATCGAAGAGCTGTGAACGTAACGATTGATTATAAAATTATTGTAAAGATGTAAGTTTTAAATGGTGAAATTGTCACTTGAATTACTAAATACTTAATAAATAATTTGCATGCCAAATTGGCAAGATACATTTACCATCTACATCTACCGACCACCTGTATATATAATGCATGTATCTGCAAATAAATTGATTGATTGATTGATTGATTGATTGATTGATTGATTGATTGATTGATTGATTGATTGATTGATTGATTGATTGATTGATTGATTAATTATATCATATCGAGGGCAAACAAAAACTTCACAAATGCAAATTACATTACATATTGTAATTATTATGGTTCCGTGCCTCAAAAAGCAAAAGCGGATCCTTTATAAGTTTATAGGATCACTTTATTATCTGTCTGTCTATCAAACCCTTTATCTCGGGAACGTGAGCATTGAGTTCGAATTAAACTATAAATTCAGGTGACTATTACTTGAAGCTGTGAAAAAACTTCTATTCTAGTTAAATAATAAAGTGAAATTACTAGAATATACATTTTCATGGCAGAAATTCTTTCTATAATAACATAAAAGTTTAAATGTTGTTACAATATGTCCGGATCAAAGAAAATTGATAATTTTGATTTCAATAGAAACAATCGGATTTCCATGTCCCATTTTAATTAGTATTTATGTTGGCGGTCTAAATTTTGAACTGAGTTAACCGATCAAGCAAAAACTTGAACAGATTTTTAATTACGTACAGAATACGGAACCCTCGGTAGGCGAGAACGACATGTAAATGCATTCTCTTAAAAAAGCGTTGCTTCTATATTCCCCTAAAGTAACTTGTCACTAGTCAACTAGAATGTACGAGAAGAGGCATATTATCTACAGTTACTTGAGTCCAAGGCCGACTATTATACTCGTAGTTGCTCATAACACCATAGTTGTGAAATTGTTTCGGTCTAGTTGCTGGCGGTAAAAATTGTGATCGTAAGTATTATTAGAGGATAAGGGCTCAAATCAAATTAATCCAAAACAAAATATATTTAGGTAACAGTCAGATCTCATTGAAATAAAGACCAAATTCCGCCTTCCAGCTTGCAATATGATTATGAAAATACCTCAATTATTCAATTATAATTCGGTCGGGAGTCGTTGGCAAGCCCAATTGTTGATTTTAGTCGTTACTGAAAAAAACACGAGAGAAAAAAAGAACGTCTGAGAAACAAAAATATTTTTGATATGTACGCCTTGAATTAATAGATCACTGCCTTGGCACCCATTTTTCCCTTTTTAGTTATTTAAAAAATAATTATTGTGTAATTTTTTGAAAAGTTATAGGTTAGCATGCACAAAGTCAGGATTTATAGCTCTTGAAAATCGGATTTACAACTATCAGTCCAATGTAGGTTCCTTATTCTCACCATCACCACATTTCTTGTTGTGTAATTCTTTATGGGTATAGAGGTACTTGGGATAGTGTTAGTTAACTCTCAAGGGATCCCTTAACCCTACAACGATCACAAGTTCGTGACTCCACTCATGGTCATTCTCTGCCATTCTAGGGTTTTATTTAGGTTACAGTTTGATTTGTTAAGTTGTTGTTAGGTTGTCCTGACAAATATTGTAAATTATAACCTTTGTTTGACATTGGTTTTCTTATTTATGTAATCCACTTCTGAGTCTGCTAAAAATGGGTTTAAAACAAAAATAAACCTAAGGCTAAGTTTGTTGTGGGCTCTTCTCGGGCCAAGGTGCGTTTGTAACCCTCGTAACTTTAATTTTGAGTTTTAGATCAATTAATATTATTAACTGACGTTTCGAAAGCGCTTGTAAACTACTAAACTAAATGAATTCCGACTTTTGACTTTGACTTTCCATATTTTCTGAAAATATCTAGTGGGTATACCCGTTGAAGGTCAATATCATTTGCAATTCCCTTGATGAAAAATTATCTATTGGGCACCTAGTCCATTAATCATTTCTCAAAATATGTATCTATTCAGTTCGGGTACGACGAGATTGCTCTTAAAACGAATAATCGTGTCATGGTCTTAATGTTACGGTAATCGATAAAATATCGACATAGATCACTTTCGTAATGCAATCGAGTACCTATCTATAAGATTTTTGTTATTGTATTCTTTTAAATTGCCAGGCGTGGCCAAATATGTTTCACATATTGATATTTGGTTGTCAGTGACCACCTGTTACCACTATCAGATCATTTTTACTACGCACACGGGAAATGCGGAACCAGGTTCGCGCTACTAGTGCCATTAATATTGCCAAATGTTCATAGAGATTCTCACGATCCATATACCACCAAGTGAATGGTGCCATCCCTACGATGCGTTTAATACCAAATCATTCGCTTCAATGTTTCTAATTTGAACTGCTAAACTGTGGAACATCCTTCCAGTGTCATATTTCTTGTTTCCACCTTTATTTTAAACACCTTCAAGAGGGTATAGGTATTATGTAGGCAAGTGCGCCCCCATAAACTATAGCTTGGCAACTTCGTAAATTAGCACTTCCGATGTTCCGCGCGCGGCGGGGGGCGTGTAGCGATGAAAGAAAAACCCACGACTAATGCACCTCACTTCCCCGCACGCAAGATTTCATACCCGCGCAGTCTTTCCCCCTGTCCCACACCCTCCGGAATCGGAGGCAGGGTCATATCCACTGGGCTATCACGGCTCATGCTTGGACAATCTAGTTAAAACTAATCTTTTTATTTTATTTTTAAAACTTATCTCAAAAATTTTCATGTTTTTTCCGATTTATATAATTCTAACTCACCGGCAAACGTTGCATGTCAGCGAACCGTTGCTTGATCGATTTTCCTTTTTTGGGTCTCATTAGCACATACACATTTCCGATATCCGGTATACTGAACAGCAATTTTTCCACAAGGACTTTGCCCATGAAACCTGTTCCGCCCGTCACTAGGACGCTCCTACCTTTGTAGAATTCCCTTATCGACATGTCCGATGTCATTTCTGTAACAAAAAAATTTAGGAGTTAATAAATGCCTAAATTTAGTTAGTTCTTCCTAAAAATAGGCACAATTGTGAAGTCGGTGTTATGTTGGTCTTGTTTATTATCAATCAAATATCATCATCATCATCATAATCATCATTTGACGGCCTCCATGGCGCAGTGGTATGGGCAGTGGATTTACAAGGCGGAGGTCCTAGGTTCGATTCCCGGCTGGGTCGATTAGTTTTCTTAATCGGTCCAGGTCTGGCTGGTGGGAGGCTTCGGCCGTGGTTAGTTACCACCCTACCGGCACAGACGTACCGCCAAGCGATTTACGGTTCCGGTACGATGCCGTGTAGAAACCGAAATGAGTGTGGATTTTCATCCTCCTCCTAACAAGTTAGCCCGCTTCCATCTTAGACTGCATCATAACCCAGGTGAGATTGTTGTAAAGGGCTAAATTGTAAAGAATATAATTTTTTTTTTAATTTTTTACCTACAATGAGGACAATTCAGGAGCCTTGACTCTTCCAACCTCTATATTTGGCTACTGTAGTACCTATGGTGTAGGAGCGTGGCCCGACAAACTTCCTAAACTGAATGACTTAAAAACAGTGATCATCGTGAGATTCGGCGGTTTGAACTCCTTTCACTGACAAAGTAGTTTCTCGAATATACCCAACCACGTGTTTGATTGCACTACTATTAGGGTTGTCGGTTGTCTACATTAAATGAAAAATATATATTATTCATTAGATAGAATGTTGGCGATATAATATAACATGGTGATAACAAAAAGTGCACTAAAAATACAAAATTGCAAAATTTTCACTTAATTTTTATCTTTTTTATTATTCTCTACAAATATAAAGAGTTGAAAAAAAAATTTAATAAAAAAAATTCAACCGACTTCCAATTCAAAATTAATCTAAATTAAAAAGCAAAAAATAACATCTTGCTTATGTGCTACCTTCTGATCAGTTTGAAGGCGGAGCCAAACCAAAGATGTTTTAATTAAAGCCGTTTAAATTACAAAATTTCTGTGGTTCTTTTAGAAACGGCTTTAATTGAAAAAACACGACACTGGACTGGCACCGCCGTCAAACTGATCAGAACGTAGCGCACACGAAAGATGTTATTTTTTGCTTTTTAGTTTAAATATTTTTTAAACGACTTCCAAAAAGGACCTCCTCCTTTTTGGAAGTCGGTTAAAAAAGAAAAATCAACGCAAATTTCAATATTATGTATTTAGTATTTAACGTAAAAAAAAGTTTCTTTTAAATGGCAGCCCTAATCTTAGTAGTAAACGTTTTGCATAACCATCCGTCCATCGACCCGGTTTTACTAAATAGATAACGTCATTTTTGGTGGTAGCTCTGTTGTGGTACCTACCTATGACGTTTCATTCGAAATACGATACCTATAGATTAAAAAAAATTATTCATAGTGTAACTAGATCTACGCTAACCCTTATCTACGTGCACAGTCATTAACACGTTCGCTGCGGTACGAGGTCAATGGACCTCGTACGCCTAGCGTCTTCAAGCGTTACGAGGTCAATGGACCTCGTACCGCACCACATAAAGTTTTAGTAAGAGAGGAAAGTACAGAAATGTCAGTGCCGCAGCGAACGTGTTAACATGTCAAAGAACAGAAGTTCAAATACGGTCATAATATATATAGATACCCATTTGGTGTTTACGAAATTGTTTTAAAAGCCGAAAGACTATACTAGGTTAGGGTTAACGTAGTATTTGCACAGTTGGTAGAACGGAATTCTCGGAATATTCCATTAACGGTATACCGAGAGCCTGCCATAGTCAGATATACTTCATTTTAGGAAAGCTGAAAGTTTGTCAGTCTATGGTCCCACCACGACCACTTTTTTTTTGACGACCTACTTTTTGAAGACCTCCGTGGCGCAGTGGTATGCGCGGTGGATTCACAAGACGGAGGTTCAGGACTGGCTGGTGGGAGGCTTCAGCCGTGGCTTGTTACCACCTTACAAAGACGTACCGCCAAGCGATTTAGAGTAAGATGTCGTGTAGAAACCGAAAGAGGTGTGGATTTTCGTTCTCTTCCTTATATGTTAGCCCGATTTCATCTTAAATTGCTTCATCACTTTCCATCAGATGAGATTGTAGTCAAGGGCTATAGCTTGGCAAGTTCGTTGCTGACAATCCCATGATATGCGGGCGACGGGGGGAAAGGACTGCGGGGCATCTCCACCCCCTCCCGGCCCGCGCGGACCATCGGGAGTGTTACGAACGAATTTGCCAAGCTATAACTTGTAAAGAATAGAAAACAGCTATAGGTGAGTACAGTGGGCGATTATAGAGTTTGGTTAATGACAGCTTTTTTTTAAATTTCGTCTGAGATATAATGAGAAATCATTCCTCTAGTCGCCAGACCGTAGCTTGAGCTTGTAGCAACCCTTAGAGGCTCATACAGTTCTCTTCAAAATACCTTTAACGGTGTTTATTTATTTTATTATTTATTTTAAATATAAATATACATTTTTTACTAAACTTAATATAACTTATCAGTGTGACATAAACTCAATATTGAGTTTTTCTGCACACTGCAATCGTCGTCAGCACTTGGAGTTCACAATTAACAAGCAAATATATAAAACAACAACATACACAACACATAAAATATAATACAATAATAATAACTTATAATATAATACAAAACGTTTCTGAAGGCTTGTCGCGAAGCTAAGTGATTGTCCTTTGGGAGATGAATTCTCTATTTTTTTTAGGATTTTATTTTCAATTTAAATGCCTTTATTATTCTTTACATTTTTTAAATTGAACAACTTTTACATTTTAATAAGTGTAAGAGTTTTAAATTTATTTTTCCATGTACTCGTATATTAGTGTACCTGTTTTAAGTTTTGTATTGTTTTTAAGTAAGTCTTATTTCTAATTAATTTAATTTATTTAACTAACCCTATCTAGTAACTACTAGGACCCTGCCACGGATGAGAGGATTACAACGGCGGTAGCCTGGGCTGGGGGTTGTCCTCAGTCTGCAGTGAAGGTGGATGTCGTGCAGCCGGGCCTCATAGGAGTGAGCTCGGTTATAGTTCACTGCCCGGTGGACGCAGCCAAGAGGATTTGCACACTGAGCGTCTGTTGGTTGGCTGGAATTCCGCCGATGTCCGTGCACTTGAGCAACGCCCCTTGCGCTGCTTTAGATGCACGAGCTGGGGGCACACGGTCTCCGTTTGCCTCTCAAAGAAGGACCAGAGCAGACTGTGCTTTCGGTGCGGTGGAGAAGGACATAAGGCGGCTGAGTGCGTGGGCACTGTGCGTTGCGACGTCTGTGCCAATGTGGGCTTGTCGTCGGGGCACATAATGGGCAGCAACAGCTGTTGCCCCCCTTCTGTTAAAGGAAGAAACGGCCCCCAGCCGCGGGCCATCGAAAGGAAGAGTCCAGCGCGGGAGGATACTAATATTCCGTCATGAACCAGACACGCCATATTAGCGTCTGGGGGTACTGCAATGCATCGCACAGTGCATCTCCTCCCACCCTCTGAATGAAGCGAAGAGGGCGTCGGGATATAAAAGTGCATGCACTTCGCGATCCTTTTACATCCCAATATAACACAGGTGGCCCCGCTGGGTTTTAGTTGGTATTCTGGTATTCAGCGCGTCCCACATACCCGGTAGTAGACTGCACAGCTGTGGAGTCTCCGGGCGGGATACGGGTGTAAACGTATTTCCCAGCGACAAAAAAAAAAGTGGGTTTTGGGTAGGGTAATGGTATGGTAGGTATACGTCAGTGGTTGATTGTGGGTAGGATAGGTATATGGTAGAGGTAAGTTAGTATTAGAGTAGGATAGGGTAGATGTATGATAGTGATATAGTAGGGGTAGGGTTTAATGGGGTAGGGTAGGTGTATGGTAGTGGTAAAGTAGAAGTATCGTACGGGTGGTGTAGGTGTAGGGTAGATGTCTGGTAGGGAAAGAGAAAGGTATGGAAGCAGTATCGTCTGTCTAGGGTAGTGGTATCGTAGGGGTACGGTAGGAGTAGAGTAGGTAGGGTTGTTGAAATGTTATAGGAGTAGGGTAGAAGTTTTGTAGTTCTAAGGCAGTTGTATAGTAGAGGTAGGGTAGGTGTATGGTAGTGGTAGGGGTAAGTATCTTCGCCAACTTCTCGGGTGGGAACTGATTGCCTAATTTTATTTTTTTATTTTCTAAAGTTGTAAATACTTACGTAAAAAAAACCGGACAAATGCGAGTTGAACTCGCGTGACGAGGGTTCCGAACGTTGTTAATCTATCATGTTTTTGAAAACTGACCTGAAATTGTTAATAATACCTATATTTTTTTACGTTTCTTCTGGACTTTTTGTTTTTTTTCGTTTGTTTGTTTTTTTCGTTAAATATTTATCTAAACCTTAAATTATTATAATAGTATAGTAGTATAGTATTTAACAAATTAACAAAACTTAACATTAGTTTTGATGAATAGGTTTAATAATAATAATAATATGTAAGTTGGTAAGCTCAGTATTGAATGATTTACCACGTTAGTTAAAAAAGATGTAAAAAAAATTTAAGAGTTTCAAAGTTTTCCAGAAATCTTCAAGTAGAAAGCTAACTTCAATATTTTTTTTAAAATTTTAGGTTTGGTAGTTTCGAAGAAAAGGTAGGGGGAATGGTCTAATTATTCTTGAATATCTTGAAAACTATTTATTTTAAAATTACAAAGAAATATATTTACCATCCTCTTATCGAGCTCGTTTGTTTGATGTATCACACGATGCAGTTAAAATGGTTTTTTTTTTTAAATTTTTCATCTTGCCCGCCAAAAGTGACCTTCATATTCATAAATTTTATATTACTGAGGTTTTCCGGTAGAAAAATCTTTAAGTAGAAACTACCTTATGTATTTTTTTTAAATTTTAGGTTTCGTAGTTTCGGAGAAAAGGGGGGGCAATGGTCTGTTTTCTAGAATATCTTGAAAACTATTTATTTCAAAATTATAAAAAATAGTAGATTGTTATACAAGGGGCTAAAAAGACCCATTATATACGAGGTATTATTAGGGCCCGAGACGAAGGCGAGGGCCGCCTAAATAGAAACCGAGTTTATAATGGGTTTAGCCCCACGTGTTACACTCTGCTTTTCACTACGATTGCGAGAAAATAAAATAGTTTAGTACAATATTCAATGATTTATTTTAATTGAAAATTAAATGTAAAAAGTCTACAATTTTGGATATTAAGAGAGATGCTTTTACCCGGTAACATAATTTCCGACTACTTTGAAGATGAATAATGAATATATGAGGTAAACGTGGGAGATAATAGTTTAAAAAACTCCTTTCGTAAGTGAATCCATTCGTTGTTGTTTTCTTCACTTATTAAATTTTTCGTAGGTATCGTAGGTAAGTATTTAAGTAAATGCGTATCGACTTTGATGGTAACAGATTGAAAATTTCATCCATCTCCAAATTAGGATCACCATTCTCACTAGACGAAGACAATAATAACAATTATTGTTGAAAAATATGTAAGTTACGGTCACAAATTTACAATGAATTTCGGAAAAAAATCAAGTGTGTATTATTCACGCCAATTGTTTTTTAAATTCTCGCTTTTTAATTTTTTTTTTCACATGAGAAAAAGGCAAAGGTATTACACTGTAAAGGATGTCCCATGTCTTCAAATCTCGCTCTATTCGCAACTCAATAAAAATTAAATAAAAAAATAAACGCCTTCCACAGACAAGACGCTGCATTTCATTCCAATTTAAAGCTTTTTATTTATTTTTCAAAACAATCAGGGCCTTACCTATAATGATTCTATTTTCGAATAAAACCTCCTCCGTTTTATAGTAGGCTAGTACTTGGCTAGTACCCGTAACAGACAAGAATTAAAAAAACAAAATTACTTTAGCCCCTAGAGGCTAATATGCTTGTTTAGCCCCGCTGTGGAGTGGTAATATGACAGTGTTTTTGAGCAAGAGTAGTGAAAAATATAATTGCGATCCTCTGACCGTGCTCGTTTGTTTGGTGTATCACACGATGCAGTTAAAAAAAGTTTTTTTTTTAAATTTTCATCTTGCCCCCCAGAAGTGACCTCCATATCCAAAAATTTCAGAGTTTCAAAATTTTCCAATAATCTTCAAGTAACAAGCTAATTTTTGTATTTTGTTCCAATTTTTAAATACAGTAGTTTCGGAGAAAAGGGCATGGTCAATTGTCGTCTATTTGTTTAAATAACTTGAAAGGTATTTTTTTTTCATTCTAAAAAAATACAATTTAAATCCTCTTACCAAGACCTTTCATTTGATGTATCACACTATGAAGTTAGTAAAAGTTTTTTTTTCAACTTTCCATTTTACCCCTCATCGTGCCCCAATATTCAAATTTTATCTATTCACGATACATCCCTGTGTTTGAGTCACAAGAATTGCTATGCGTACCAAATTTCAATTGGATTGGTCCAGTACATTAGGAGAAAACAGACAGACCTTAAAATGTGCGCGAGGGGGATTATAAGGGTTCCGTTTTCGTACTACGTACGTTCGGAACCCTAAAAAATCTAAAAGCTTAAAACGGAGAGGTTGACAGAGATTAAACTTTATAGTTAGTTAATTTTTAAACTTGATTTAGTATTAAAATTATATAAGTTGAAACTTTGCAGTTTCATTATACAATATTCATAACTATCGTGCTAGAATTGGGCTTTGCTTTGCCTTTACAATAATTCTTTGAGTATTAATAACTATAGAAATATACCTACCAACTTTCATGTGTATTATGAGTCACATTTCACCTGAGCAAAGCCGGGTTTATACTTCTATACTAGTACTCGTATTATAAATGCGAAAGTAAATCTGTCACTCTGTCTGTCTGTCTATCTGTTACCTTTTCACGGCTAAACTGCTAAACCGATCAAGATTAATTTTGGTATTTTCATAAATGGGACCTTAGAGCAGAACATAGGCTACTTTTATCCCTAAAATTAAAAGAGAAGGAGGTGAAATAGGGGTTAAAAGTTTGTACGGAAAGTCATCCATTTTTAACCCACTTCAAAAAAAGGAACTCGAATTAAGGAGGTTCTCAACTCTAGTCTATGTTTTTAAAGTTACAGTTATAATAAATTGTGAATTAATCATGAAGAAAATTACGTAAATGTAATGTAATTTAAGAAATTTTAAAATTGAACCTCTAAATTAGTAAAATAAGTAGGGGTTGTTGGTTTACATTGATTTCCACGCAGAAGAAGTCGCGGGCGAACGCTAGTTGTTTTATATTTTTACAAATGCTAATATTAATTTAGCTTGGTATGTAAACTATGTAGGTAACCAATAATGTAAAACCTGCCAATAGATGGCGCTTTATCATTTTATATCGCGCTTCAAGAGTTCGTTTTGAATATCCATAATAGTCTATTGTACACATGCCTACAACGGCACCGCAACAGATTCCAAGTATACAAATTCAATTTTTGAAACGGGTACCGTTTTGGTACCTGTCAGAATTCAGATGTACAGATCTATAACAATACTTCTAAACAAGCTGATAATATGTTATTAGTCTCAGTTATTAAGATCCCGTATTTAAAATGACATTCACCTTCACCGACCTGTTTTTTTTTCATCTTTTCAGTTTTTCACTGGTTTGGGTAAGAGACATATTTCATATTCATACCAATCGAGCGAACGAAAGTACATACATTTACTATTTTTTCTTCGTCACAACTCTTGGGTTGGCAGGTATAAACAGGTAAATCGATACTAGTAGCTAGCACTGCAGGATAATTCATTATCTTTGACGTACCTATGCTACTTGACTTATTAAACGAAATTGAGATTCTGTGTACTGGTAGCAAATGTCATCCGGTGTCTACTGGTGGATACCATAAAATATGTAGATGACATTTCTAATTTCATTTTTTATTATCAACCTATTAAAATATTAGGTTGATAATAAAGACCAAAATAGTGTATAGGACAGCTGGTCTGGTTAATGAATAAAAGTTAAGTTAAATGTCATTACGGACACGGCGGTAGATATAGGGTTGTTTGTGAAAATCATGTTTCTTTTAATAGGTTGATAATAAAGACCAAAATATTGAATAGGCCAGCTGGTCTGGTAATTGAATTAAAGTTAAGTTTAATTTCATTACGAACACGGCGGTAGGTATAGGCTGACAACACTGTCCGCAGCTCTCGCACGGTGAGGTGCGGTGCGAGGATTTTACGAGGTCAAATCGTCCCATGCCAGTGTACATAAAAAAGAAATAAACAATGTCTCAAACTTTCAAAATGAAATCGAAATATAATTGCATCATTGTCTGATGTTTGTCGACAAGAATATCATTTTTTGCTTTCACGGTCAGGGTCACTGTCACTTATGAGATAACCAATCTACGTAGCTGTCGGTTGTCATTTATTATATATAAATACCGAACAAGTGTGATTTGGACTCGCCCACCGAGGGTACCGTAGATAATAAATATTTGCTTAACGGTTAATTTCGATGATAGATTAGTTCAAATACAGGCTATTTGTTTTACGATTTAATACAACTATGTATATTATGTGACACACTCGTAACAGGTGTATGTGGGTCATCATCATGGGGTAGGATAGGCCTACCCCTACCCTACCCCTACCCTACCCCTACACTACCCCTACCCTACCCGTACCCTACCCTATACCTTCCCTACCTTATGGACCGATTTTGCTAAGGGTAGGGGACCCTTAGCAAAATCGGTCCAGCCCTTTGAGCATGGTGCGATGACCAAGGGAAATAGAGACTTCTATGCTAGTATTATAAAGAGGCAAAGTTTGTGTGGTTGTAGGGGGTAATCTCTGGATCTACTGAACCGATTTGTAATATTCTTACCAATAGAAAGCTACGTTATTTGCGAGTGTCACAGGCTATGTTTGAACCCCATATTCACACTGGAACGGGAACTAGGTACGTAATTGAAAGCGCGAGGCATCAAACAGCGGTATTTCTG
The DNA here is from genome assembly GCF_947172395.1 of Bicyclus anynana. Lineage (NCBI taxonomy): Eukaryota > Metazoa > Arthropoda > Insecta > Lepidoptera > Nymphalidae > Bicyclus > Bicyclus anynana. The sequence continues at coordinate 16,394,398 of NC_069110.1, read as the reverse complement.
CGTCTTTTAGAAATTTTGTATTATCTCCGAAACTATTTAACAAATTAACATACTGTAAAGGGAAAATGTTATCTCCATAATATCCTTGTCATTATTAAATAATTTATTTTGATAAGGATTTAAGTTTGGTAGTATAAATAATGACGTAAACCCAAGTATTTAAAATTAATATTTTTTAAAACACTATAGATACTATATCTGCTAAAATATAGAAGATATATAGTGTTACGGATTTATTTTTAGAACTTTTAAAGACACATAAAGCCTCCAGACATTGATTTCAATTTTACACAATAGATAAGACAGCGCATGCGAATAAGTCTGTTTATGAGGAATTTCGGTCCGACTTATATGACAAAAACAATGATAACTCTGCTAATATATATGACACCTCTATAAAATATAGCCTATAGTACTCCTCGATAACGTAGCATTCTACTGTGGAAAAAAATTTTAAAATCGGATCAGTAGTTCTGAAGATTATCCCTTTCAAAGAATGTTAAAAACTTAAAAACTTTACCTCTTTATAATATTAGTATAGATAAAACGGCTTGTTGTTGAACTGCACTAAACGATTGTGTACTTAGTTCTAGATAAGTAGAGAACTCTTGTCTGAGTTTGTTGTGGGCTCTTCTCGGACCGAGGCGCGTTTAGAACCCTCGTAACTTTAATTTTAAGTTTTCGACTTTTATTGACATAACTTGACGTCAAAAGTGTTTGTAAACTAAGACATATGGAAATAAATGAAATTTGAATTTGAATTAAAGGTTCCGTTATTTCCTTTTGAGATTCGGAACCCTGAAAATGAATTTGTTTTCGTTAGTCCACTTAAAGACAAAGATGGCCCAACTGATTTGCATATTATTTTCTCTGAAGCATAATTACTTTATATTTAAATAGTAGGTAAATTATAAGAAACATGTCGTTAGTCATTTAGCTTCAGGGCAACCCTTTGAAATAACACCGTTAAATATTAAAGTTTTGTTTTGGTTGAGACTGAATCCTTGAAACCCGCCGACTTCCAAATTCACGATGGTCCAAACTAGTAGTACTATGGTAGTATGTACGCTGACAAACATTCAGTTTTTTTAAATGACCAGTGTTTGATAACCAATGAAATTGTTGCAAAATATTGGCTCAGTTTGGTTATTTAAGGGGTGCTTAATAAAAAAATACGGACCAACAAATCTCCTGGCAACATTCAAAATCATAATCTGCATGCTTTTTTGAGTACAAAATGCGTAAAAGTTTAATATCTCCTATAGAATAGCGGCGTCACCGGGGAATTTTGGCGAGCGCAGAAGCATCGCCTGATAGGGCCCGAAGGCAGAAGCAGAGTAGATGGGAGGTACGACTATCTAAGGGCGTTTCCTCTGACTCTGACCTCGGCTTAGAGGGCCGATCGGGAAGGGTGTTTTGGCCTGAGTGTATCAGTCCGGGCGCCCCCGAGATCGTGAGTTAAAAAGCCCTCGTCTGGGTGACGTCAGATATCGGGGATCTTCTCGGTGACTTCGGCATCTTTATTTGAGACTTCAAAAGTCTTCAAGGACTGTTATATTGCTTGTCGCTCAACGCAATTAAGCAAGGTTATGTAGGTACGCCACAAATTGCATTTAGAGTGGACCACGCAGATAATTGCATCATTTTAGACGTTTGTGGAAATTGGTATTACATGATTCAATTTTCGTAACTTGAACCTTTTTTATTTTTCTATACAGCGTGATCTAAATGACACAATAATATAAGGTTTACGAAGTGGTTCGGTAGTCTGTGGCGTCGCATTTGAAATAGGTACTCTGTGTGCTTTGACTTTGCGTGGGGTATTACAGGGTCCCTGATTTCCTACTGCAGTGTGGCGAAGTAGGACATTTTCCTAGCCTAAAGCGTAGAGGATGTGGATGGAAAAGATGTGCTGCACGGATATGAGGGCCGATAAGATAGCTATGAGCCATCTTTTTTTTTCTCTACAAGTTAACCCTTGACTACAATCTCACCCTGATGGTAAGTGAATGATGCAATCTAAGATAGAAACGGGCTAACTTGTTAGGAGGAGGATGAATCCACACTCCTTTCGGTTTCTACACGACATCGTACCGGAACGCTAAATCGCTTGGCGGTACGTCTTTGTCGGTAGGGTGGTAAATAGCCACGGTCGAAGCCTCCCACCAGCCAGACCTGGACCAATTAAGAAAACCTCAATTGGCCCCGCCGGGGATCGAACCCAGGACCTCCGTCTTGTAAATCCACCGCGCATACCACTGCGCCACGGAGGCCATCGCAATCTCATCTAGCGGTTAATCTGCAAACCATACCGTTGCGTAGCGGAATATTACTCCAGTGGCCACCACACGTCGACGGTACGGTACGTACTAGGGTACGCCTCTGACTTTATCTGCGAATAATTAGTGTAAGCTTTTATACCCATTTATTTATGATTATACCCTAACTTACCCCTACCCTACGCATACCCTACCCTACACCTGCCCTACCCCTACCCTACCTCTACCCAACCCTACCCCTACCCTACCCTACCCCTACCCTACCCCTACCCTACCCCTACCCTACCCCTACCCTACCCCTACCCTACCCTACCCCTACCCTACCCCTACCCTACCCCTACCCTACCCCTACCCTACCCCTACCCTACCCCTACTCTACCCCTACCCTACCCCTACCCTACCCCTACCCTACGTTGAAATTTTTCCTGAATTTTCTTTGTTATAAACCTCACGGAGCCCGAGATCTTTCCAACGAATGCAAAACCTTGGAAATCGGTTCGTGACCTCGGACGAACTCCTCCACGGAAGGCGTCCAGGTGTCACGGTGGATGATGTCATTTCTGACGTACCTCGGAGCTCCTGAGGCAATTTTTTAGTAAAGTACTATATACATAGGTTATTCAAAGCTCATCTAGATGGCGCTGTATCTATTAAAAACATGGTGGTTGTTTCATCTAATGTATATGACACGAATATTTAAAAAAAATATCTGTAAAATTTTGTTATTGCGTGTTTTATATACAATAAATAGTCCACCAATTTTACCAAGATATGTTACTAATTTTACTAAAATAAAACAAAACCTTAACGCTTTATATTAAATATAACTTCAATCTCTTTTTAAACCTTGGGGTAGAATTTTGAAAAACCTCGAATAAAATAATTATTCTAAGTATTTTTCTGGTAGTACATTCCTGGTTTTACTTTCCATTTAAACTTTCAACCCTTATTTCACACCCCACCATTTTTATTTTAAGGAGAAAAAGTAGCCTATGTGCTGCTCTCAGCCACTATACTAAAATTAATCTTGATCGGTGCAGCCACTTAGCTATGAAAAGGTAACAAACAGACAGACAAACGGACAGCTAGACTTATTTTCGCATTTATAATATTAAGTATTAAAGATTGATTGAGTTTTTACAATATGAATAAGTTTTACGCAATTTAAACATAATGAGCTTGCTACAATAATAATAATTTAAAAGATTTCAGTTTAAAAAATATAATTAATGTATGAATATGAATGTTTCTCCCGGATAAAAATCCGGGTGAGATGTATAGTGTATGGTTTAGATGTTGTACTAGATGGCGCTGCTACATAAACACGAAAAGTTGTCACTCGCAACACTGTTATTCTTCCGGGACAGTTTAAAAGGCACTCCGATGTGATCGTCTTTAAGCTACTTTCATACGTAGCATTATAAAAAGCCATTACTAGCACTTTTCCGTATTTTTGAAAAGCAATTACATACTCATGTATGTAACGGCTTCATCTACTCGTATCATATCATACACAGATATAAGAATTAAGAAGCGTTAGCTTTTAGCGATGTCTGTTCTGTGATATCATATAGAATATAGAGTATAGTAATTTTACATTTAGGTATAGATCTTTTCTCTGGTATAAGTAGCGGCCTACAAACCAGAAACACATTTTTAACCGACTTCAAAAAAAGGAGGAGGTTCTCAATTCGTTTGTATGTTTTTTTTGTATGTATGTTACCTCATTACTCGAAGAAGCCTGGACCGATTTGAATAATTCTTTATTTGTTTGAAAGGGTACACTCCCGAAGTGGTCCCATTGTCACCATTTCAGGATTTGATGATGGGATCCTGGAGAAATCGCAACTATAGCGTTTTATATTTTTGCCATTAACCACTTTAAAGTACTACAACTAGATGAAGGTCTGGAGTCGATCTGATGATGGAGCCGAAACACGTACGAGGGAACTCCTAAACGATTTACAGTAACTAACTTGTGATTGGGCTTGATCGATTTCTAATGATGAGATCTTCCCACCTATTAATGCTAAACCGGTGCCGTTTCTGAAAGAACATCTAATATTTTATAATATTCTTACATGGCATGAATTAATACATCATCGGGCTAGCACCGCCTTCAAACTGATCATCAATTAGAACATAATATGATATATAGAACTTAGTATGATGTTATTTCTCGCTTTTTAGTTTAGTCAGTATGTTATATATTTTTGAAGTCGGTTGATTTTTTTTTATTAATTTTTTTGGATGTTAGCAACGCCCGTATACGGACGCGGGACGAGTATACTGTATTCTGAGACAGACAGCGAGCGACAGTTTGACGTCATTACCATCGCGTACGAAATTTTCAACTATTTATTTGACATATTTTATGTAGGGCAACCACAAAGCACGCGTTTAACACTTTGGTTTATAATTTGTTTTGCGCAGATGACATAATAGCTCTTAGGTAGGCAATGCATTTTTGCTGAAGATTAGAAATTCATTTTGCTTTTCGTGATAATATTGACATCTAATGGCGTGTCTAAACATGGGCGCGATTCCGCTATTTTATAAGAATATTCGCCTATAACAAGTTTCTTTATACAATAAAAAAGCCTTTTATTTCTTGCATAATAAATAAAAGGCTGCATAATTTTTTACAGAATTTATGTTAGTAATCTAGATTAATTTGGTTATTAAAAACTTAAATTATGTTAGTACATTAATAGTTTATTTTTATTACGCAAGAACCCCAGAATGGGTGAAGGCCTCCTCCAAAGATGTCCAATTTTCCCTGTCCTGCGCTATTTGATACCAATATGGGCCAGCTGTTTTTTTAATTTCGTCTTCCCACTTTGTCAATGGTCTTCCTCTGTTTCTTTTGCCTAGTGGGCCTCTCCAGAAGGAAACTTTAAAAGTCCACCTTTGATCCTTCAGCCTAGCTACGTGCCCTGCCCACTTCCATTTCAGTTTTAGAGCAGCGCTCAAAGCGTCAGTTACTTTTGTAATGGACCTTATTTTTGTGTGTCTTATTTTGTCTAGTCTTTTTATTTTTAGCATGCTACGTTCAAGGCCACGTTGGCAGGTTTTTATTTTGTTTCTCACTTTGGCCAACAAGTTTCTTTATAATTTGGATAAGAATGAGCAACACGCGGTAATCGCGAGACAAGGCCCAGCGGAGATGAATAATTAAAAATATTTAAACCGATTTCTAACATACCTACTTAACTCTTTTTTAAACTCTTAACTCAAAAACTACTGAACTGATTTCGATCAAACTTGCATTCTTCACTAAGTTAGAGTGTCCTTGAACCTACTAAAATATAATTTTTCCAATTAGACTTATAGTCTTTGAGATATGGGTAGACAAACATACAGATATATTACAAACATACAGAGGTACATTTATAAAAGGAGATGGTGCATTTCAGGTCCACTCTTCTACTCCGTATCATTAAAATTTAAAAAATATAAGGATTTTATTTAAGTTAATCAAAATGAATAAATGTAACTAAATAAAAAGAAAGAAATAAAATTAAAACCTAAGTTTTTGAGTTTTATCAAGATGGCGCCCAAATAGCAACTAATACATGACAATTGACAGCAAACGTCAAATTGATTACTGCATTGAAAACGTCATCAACCCTTAATAGTGTTGCATTTCTTGGGAGATAATGAATATAATTTTGAAAGAATTAAAGAAAATTCGCAGATTTGTATAATCAAAAATAGTTAAAATAAATATTGTCTTTAGGGTACAATGACTGATCCTAAGCTCCATACAATTTTGGATCATATCCTTTGGTACACATGTTTAGAAGCTGGTACATAGATAAACATTGTAAAAAACATAAAATTATCTAAATATTGTTCTGAATTGAATTGGTTCTATTGTTCCGTGACTGCTAAGAAAAGTTGTCTATGATATATATAATATATATAGCATATTACTGCAGCGGCCGGCAAGAGAGGCATTGATGGACGAACGTGTGATTTTGGGCCGAGGCGAAGCCGAGGCACACATACGTAAGTCCGTCAATGCCTAGTTGCGGCCAAGGTTTGTATAGTACTTTTCTCAAATAATGCGCGGAAATTAAACTAAGTAGTACAATTTAGAAAATACTATTATTGAATGTACAATTTTTAAAACTTAATGTGGATTTTCCGGAAATTATGTTGGTGTGAGATAATTCTAACGAGGTTGAAGTTTGCTGTATACTAGCGTCTTCGGCGAGATTCTGAATTTCAAAGTTATCGGTCGGGATAAGATGCTTTCGTTAATTTTACGTGTAATACTAAGTATTTTAAACCAATGACGAAGATGACAAACAACTAATAACGATAGCTTTTTACGCGACAAAGTATTTTTTTCACTAAACATCTTCTATGTACCTACTAGCGAGTTCGAAATTTAAATTAAACCTTTGATTGTTCCATTTTTGGGGTTCCGAACGTACGTAGTACAAAAACGGAACACTTATTAAATTACACGACAAATGTGAAATTACATAGTATTTTTTTTTGGCCGCTAAACACGACAGATAAGGATTTCATTCAACTATTGCCGACCGCTGCTCGACGATAGGTTGGAGGAAAGGTTGTCAAAATAGAGCTCTTAAAATAGGGACAAATCATCAGCCTCATCTGCCAATGTCCACGAGCCGACACACAGTACCTGCTCCACACACTGTAGTCCACACCACATAAATATAATATTAATTTATTCTACCCATCATCATATGAGTAAATCCCTGTCTTAACTTCATGGGTTCCCTACCAATATGAATTTAACGGCGACGATGTCACATACTATATTTTAATTTTTAACACTTTAAATCGGAAAATCATACTTTACCATATCAAAGGGGAAAAAAACAAGAAATTACCTATTTTAGAGCCTCAATGGCTCAACTGTAAGAGCTGACGGATCCATCACCGAGGGGTGGCGGTTCGATTCCCACACCGTGTGTCTATTGTCGTACCCACTCCTAATACAGTCTTTACCAACTAGTTGGAGAGGAATGGGAATACCTATTGGTTATATTTAGATATGATAAGATAAGATAAGACAATTATTCTTTCAAAAAAAAAAATCTATAAAATTTTCCACTTCTTTCCAGAGTCCATGTAACTGTTGCCACCGATTGTGGGATTACAAAATTTTCGGTTTTTAAACAGGTTGTTACCAGCTGATATTGCACTAAAAACCTCACAACTCATCGTATTGAGAAAACTGGTTGTTTTTTAAATTTACTTTTGTAGTGACCTAATGGCTAACCGATTACCAACTATTTTATATGCAAGAATATGTGTAGGAATTTTTATATGTATGTACGTTACGAAACATTTGCCGTTTACAACTTTGTGGGCATGTCAACCATTTATGTAGTAGGTATGGTGTCTTTAACTTTTAATTTAGTTTATAGTGATTCCAGAACTTATAAAAAAGGCCTTAATTTTTTCAAGGTAAGTTATAAAGACAAATAAATGTCTTTGTAAAAATACAAGAATATTTGTCATATCTATATTTATAATAAAACTGTAACAGATCAAATTCTGTACGTTGAAGATATTTTGAAATTTTTTTATTGGAGGGCATTATACAATCGGTACTGAAACCAAAAATACATTTTCGATTTCTTGTCTTTTAAATATGACCAATATTCCCATTAAATCTATTTTATATTTAAACTTTTGCACTCACTATTCTGTTATGATGGAAAGTTCTGATATAAAAATCGTTATCCTAGGTAAACAACTCATGACGGGAGGGAGTTTTTTTTTAATATTTTAATTGTAATTAAGACAGGTTATAAGTATATATTGGGATATAGTTGCAAGTTTTCAATGTTGCTATAACAATAATATAAGTAATAAATATAATAATAGATGACGTTTTTTTATTTAGTTTTCCAACTATGGTTCATACTATTCTATAGTTCATACTATAGGTATGTCATATACGTATAGTTCATTAAATATTGGAACTTCAAGACTTGTTTATTCGAGGCTTGTACATATGTTTTCTGTGTTCGAGGTTCAATGTTTTTCCACTTAGGATCAACAACTAAAGCACTGATAAATTATGACTTTAACTAGCTGACGCCCGCGACTTCGTCCACGCGGAATTCAGTTTTTCACAAACCCCGCGGGAACCATGGATTTTTCCGGGATAAAAGGTTGTCTATGTGTTATCTAGAGTAAAATTTATTTCCATTCTAAATTTAAGCCAAATTTAACGATTTGAGCTTAATGTACTCGTAATGGAATGGGAGGGTCCCAAAGTTACAAAATATAACCCTTATATTTTAGTTCACGAGTTAAGAATGTCTAATTAATCGCTAAAATTTTCTGACAATTTCAATAAGCCAAAGTAATAAAATCTGTAGTTTCTTTTTCCACCACTAAAAGCGAAAAAAGTAAATAACTATTTATTATTGATATCATTTAATCTACCAAATGTAATCGGTCCCCATGACGCTTTAGTAACTGCAAATTAAGCATCCCGGGCTCCCCTATTATTTGGACTGGGTACGCAAATAAACTCCACCGGGCGGAGATCAAACCCACGACCTATCGGTGGTGCGACCCCTTTACCCGTGAGCTATTGAGGCTACAAACATAAAAAAACACATTCAAAATTAAAGGCTTCGTTGAAGCGGAGTGAGACTAATCATCATTATTTCGTTCGGAGATATCGCAAAATAAAATCTTACGCGTGAGAATTAATTCAAGCGGTTACACGTGTATTTTTAAACAAAATCCTACCTGTTTGCACAAAAACTGTGTAACAAAGACGCCCATTTTGAGCCCAGCATATTACAGAAAAAAAACAAATATTCTATATAATTCACAGTTGTTAATATTTTTTGAAATGTGTGTTTTTGTTGAAATCGTGCATTTTATTAGGGTTCCGAAGGTGAGTAGTACAAAAACGGAACCCTTATATTAATAATCTTCATTTTGCAACTGTCAATAAAACTAAAATGTTATCACTGTGACACTGATATTATTATTTAATATATGACACTAATTCGGACATTGTGACGATGTCACAGAGGATGTCCGAAATTGGGCTCACTTTTCAGAACGATACATAAATTGAAAAACCCCAATTTTCAGCTATGTATCATACAATTTGGTCCCGAGCATGTATGGAGATTGGGTTTCTCCTCAGAGCGCAGTATGTATAAAATAATGTATTTATAAAACAATGTATGAATAATAAAAAATACAACTGACTTCAAAATCACAAAAATGTTTCTACTAAGCAAAAAAAGGAAAAATAACATTGTATGTGCTCCCTTCTGATCAGTTAAAAGGCGGTACCAAGATTGTGCTGTATTAATCAAAGCCGTTTCTGAAAGAACCGTCTGAAAATCTCAAGCTTTTATGATTTAAACGGATTTAATTAATACATCACTAACTTGGTACCGCCTTCAAACTGATCAGAAGGTAGCATAAACAATGTTATTTTTCGCTTTTTAGTTTAGTAGAAATATTTTTGTGATTTTGAAGTCGGTTGTATTTTTTTATTAAAAAAAATTATTTTCCACTTTTAGTAATAAAATTTTAATTTTGATTATAAGTCCTTAAACCACGAAGTTATTTTCTTATAATTAGTACCTCAATACAATCAACCAAACCAATTGTAAAAATATTACTTTAAACTTTACATGCATACATACATCACTCCCCGTTTATTCTACGAAATATTAACATTCGAAATCTTCTTTGTTTGTGGTAACAGTCAAAACCCGTGGGAGGCTTCGGCCGTGGCTAGTTACCAGTTACCACCCTACTGGCAAAGACGTACCGCCAAGCGATTTAGCGATCCGGTACGATGTCGTGTTGAAACCGAAAGGGCTGTGAATTTATCGGTCTAGCCGTTCCAAAGATTAGCCCGAACAAACAGACAGACGGACAAAAAAAAAGCTTGATGTGTTTGATTACGTAAAGTGTAAATAACTTAATACGAACATGAAAAAAACACAATTATCTTGAAATCGCAGAAATATACTTCAATTTTATTAATAGATAGATACCTGTGTATCGCGGGTTAAATTTTAAATTAAAAAAAAATATGAGCAAAAGAGGTCAAATTGCCTACATACGTGGTGTCAACACCCCTATCGCCCAGCAACATTGGGACAGGGCATCTATCTTAAAATGCAATTTTGTATGTAATTTGGATACGTGCAATGTTGCTGCACTGAACGACCCAATCGCATTAATAACGGAGCTTAGAGCAGCCCTCCGCAACTGCTTTACGACGTAGGCACGGACCCCCACGCATAGGACGTTGAAACTCCTATTTATACCTCTCAGCGATAAACATTTCGTTAGCGTGAGTTAGGACTCAGTACAAAAGTAGGTGGAGGTGCAATCCGTTGCAATGCTTTCCCGAAACACTCGTAATATAACTCAATGATTCAGATAATATTTCATAACTATTCAAGTAACGAAATATTATCTTGATTTTGAATAAAGTATTTTACATACCAAAAAAAAGTGAATAATTCATTAAATAATAATAAATATTTAAATTAAATAATTTGGTGGTTTTTGATCTCCAATATTTTAGAAACTTCGCTACAAGGGAAATTTCGAAGTTTTATAATCAAAATTATTATTAATTAGATTACTCGTAGGTATGACTATCACGTGGCACAGTGAGTAGTGCTTGGTGCATCCATGGTCGTGGGTTCGATTCCCACAAATGGAAAATATTTGTTTGATGAATACGAGTGCTCTCCTGTGTCTGGATGTATATACTACGAGTATAAAAATTTAATATGTATGTAGTATATAATATGTAACAATTCTGGTGGACTATTGGCCTAACCCCTCTCATTATGAGAAGAGACTCGAACTTAGCAGTAAGCCGATTATGGGTTGATAATGATGATGATGTAGTATATAAAAATTGCTGCCTCATTGGCCCAGTGGTAAGCCTAGGTCGCGTCGGAACACGAGGTCCAGAGTTCAAATCTTGGGTCGGGTTATGGCAAAGAAGAAGAAGAGAAGAGAAGATGGGATATGTGTTTTTTTTTTTTTTTTTAATTTTCAGTTAAAACTTTAAGCTCGAAGTTGGAAAGTTGATGTTGTTATACCCCGTGCCACGGAGAGCACGTTAATGATAAAAATGCTTGGAGGCCGTTGGTAAAGTGTAAGAAATTGTAATGTCATCAATTGTAAATTATAATACTGTATGATTTTTTTAAAAGAGCAACTGTTGAGTTTTTGCCGGTTTCTTCTCAGCAGAACCTGTCTTCCAAACCGGTGGTAGAATCTTTACAAATTGTCAACTGAGTGTCAAAAGTGCTTGTAAACTGATACCTACTTGAAATAAATAATTTTGAATTTCGAGCACGTTAAGCCGTCGATTCCGATCGTTATCGTTAACATCATAGTGGTCATCAATTAATTTAACATTATAACCCTAACCCCACCTACCCGCATTGAAGTAGACGGGTTTACGCTCGATGTCCCCTCTCCTATAATGAGAAAGGCCTGAACCTGTAGCGGGCCATTATAAGGCTGATAAAGCGAAAGGTATCATGAAATATTGAAAACCGCTTGACGCACAAAAAGTTGAAATGTGCGTCTTTGCCGGTAGGGTGGTAGCCAGCCACGGCCGAAACCTCCCACCAGCTAGACCTAGACCAATTAAGAAAACCTCAATTGGCCCAGCCGAGGATCGAACCCAGGACTTCCATCTTGTAAATCCACCGCGCATACCACTGCGCCACGGAGGCCGTCAAAAAATCTTGTAAAACACAGCAGTTGAAATCGCAGCTTGTTTATTTTCATCACTAGATTTCGGCTACAACTTGCAATGTGCATTCTGCGTAACATGCAATTTTTGATTAGAACAGTCTCGCAGTCTCGTCAGCACTTACTTCGCATGTATTATATACATAGGTAATTAGAATGTCCTTACGTTTAAATAGTTTTTTTTATTTGAGAATGAATAACATTGCTTGAGCTTGGCAAGTTCGCTGATGACACTCCCACGATATGCGGGCGACGGGGGTGGGGGTGTATGAAGGACTGCGCGTGTATGAAGTCGTGCACGTGGGTTACCCTCCCGACCCCCGCGGACCATCTAAAAAGTATTCAATAAAACAAATTGTTGTCGTAAAAAAAAGAATTTTCAAAATCGGTCCACAAATGACGGAATTATCGCTGGACATACATAAAAAAAAACATACATACAGCCGAACGTAGAATCTCCTCCTTTTTGGAAGTCGGTTAAAAAATATATAAATTGCTTGCGGACGTCCGCGACTTCGGCTTCGTGGAATTGAGTTATTCATAATTCCCCCGGGAACCATGAATTTTTCCGGCATGAAAAGTAATCTTTGTGTTAATCTAGAGCAAAACCTATTTCCATTCCAAATTTCAGACAAATCACCTCAGCGCAAAGGAACAAACATGCGAGTACTCACTTACACACACACTTCCACAATTATACACAAACTTTCGCCTTTATATTTATATTATTGTTATAATCTTTTCGTTTAAGATGAGGTAATAACCGAAGAGGATGCAAAATACTTTAAAGCATGTAATTAATGTTTTTTTAATGCACCTATACTAGCTGACGCCGCGCTGTATCACCCGCTTATTTCCCGTTCAAGTGAGGGTACGGAGATAAAATATAGCCTATGACACTCGCAGATAACGTGGCTTTCCAATGGTAAAAGAATTTTCAAAATCATTACCACTTCAAATATTATATGAATACGTACAAGAAACTAAATATATTTTATATACATTTTTGTTTAAAGTAATTATTACAAGCAATAAAAATTATGTAAAATACTTATGCAAAATTCGCATTGCAACGTTTTACAAACAAAAATTTTAAATGGAATTACATAGACTGGGCAAATGTTTTCTAAATGAACAATGAAACGCACGTTGAGCAAGGACCATCAGTGAAGTACATTTCAAAATAAGTAGAACTTTTAAAGATTTTTTAAGTATATTTAAACGACTTCCAAAAAGGAGGAGGTTCTACGTTCGGCTGTATGTATATTTTTTTATATATGGCCAGCGATAATTCCTTCATTTATGGGCCGATTTTGAAAATTCTTTTATTTTGATGACTAGCGAACGTCCGCGATTTCGTGCGCGTAGAAATCGATGTACACTTTCAAGCCCTATTTACCTCAATATTTTAATTAAACAATATCTTGAAATTAATCTCGAGAGTCTAGAGTCAATGTAATACTAACTCTGCAAAAATGTAATGATTTGGATACATGTAGTTGTTTATTGACGCTCGTGATTTCATACTGCGTTTGCGTTAAAGCCTATGTTATTCGTTGATAATGTAACTCGTGCCGTGATAGCCCAGTGGATATGACCTCTGCCTCCAATTCCGGAGGGTGTGGGTTCGAATCCGGTCCGGGCATGCACCTCCAACTTTTCAGTTGTGTGCATTTTAAGAAATTAAATATCAATCTCAATCGGTGAAGGAAAACATCGTGAGGAAACCTGCACACCGGAGAATTTTCTTAATTCTCTGCGTGTGTGAAGTCTGCCAATCCGCGTTGGGCCAGCGTGGTGGATTAATGGCCTAAGCCCTCTCATTTAGAGAAGAGACTCGAGCTCAGCAGTGAGCCGAATATGGGTTGAAATGGTGAATGTAACTCGCCTTTGGTGAAGTAATTTTTTAAATCGGTTAAATGGTTTAGCCGTGAAAGCGTAACAAACAGACAAACTCACTTTCGAATTTATAACATACTAGCAGATGCCCCGTGGTTTCCATTCTCATAGGAATAAAATGTAATTGGCTGGTGGGAGGCTTCGGCCGTTGCTATTTACCACCTTACCGGTAAAGACGTACCTAACGCCAAGCGATTTAGCGTTCCGGTACCATGTCATGTAGAATGCGAAAGGGGTGTGGATTTTCATCCTCCTCCTAACAAGTTAGCCTGCTTTCATCTTAGATTGCATTGTCACTTATCATCAGTTGAGATTGTAGTCAAGCGGTAACTTGTAAAAAATAAAAAAAACGTCACGTATGTGATAATGTAGATTTGTATTGAAGAAAGAAGTTTTAAAATATCGGGACGGACGGGAAGTTGAATCTATTTTTTTGCTTATTTTAAGGCTTTGATCTTTGTAACATCAAAAAAATCTACGCAGGTTAAACCACTGTGCGTACGCTGGTAAATATTTAAACAAGAGTTGCTTCATTAAGTAACATAGATATTCGATCTGATAATTAAAAAATAAATATAAACTATACGGTATAAAAAATATATACATGTAAAGAAGTCACCGGAGGTCTATGCAATTATGTAGGTATAATTAAAGTAGAACATGTCAAACCTCGTTATTAAAGTCTTCAATAAGTCTGCAAACAAAGACGCAATTAAAAGGTTCTAGTTACTTAATTACGTGTTTGTACATGACGTTAAAAACAAGCTGACAAGTTTCCAAGTGTCTATAACTCAACGCCATAGTATCATAGTGCGCATAGTAGGAACAACATTTCACTAAAAGGTAATTGACGGTACAGCCAGATAGTGATGATACCAGCTCCTGTAGCCATGTGGCACGACGTTTCTCTATCTAAAATCGCTAACGCTTAGAAAACTAGAAAAATGTATGGGAATAACATTTGCTATCGACAGGTCACGATCATGATCTGTCATTCCCATACATTTTTTTAGTTTTCGAAGCGTTTGCGATCGTAGAAATAGAATCGACGTGCAACTTGGCTACAGGGGCTTGGCCTCTAGCCATGTGGCACGACGATTCTCTTTTTACAAACGTTAACGCTTCGAAAATTAAAAAAAAAATAACGGGAATGACATTCGCTATCGGTAGGTCATGTGATTAGGTTGTCGGTCGGATCAGTTCCATACATTTTGTTAATTTTCAAAATGCTTGTAGGAAGATAATCCACGAGTCACATGGCTAATGCCCCAGATCGTAAGTCTCTAACGTACTGGTTCCGAGACAAAAGCGACGATGGCAGTTTTTAACCGACTTCCAAAAAGGAGGAACGTTCAAGAAACCCTTGGAGTTAATATATTGAGGTTTTAAGTTCTAATTTTTGGTAGAATATAGTGTAATTTTTTTATTTTTCCCAGATATATTTGTAGAGAGACCACATAATAATGAAAGAATAAAAGCCTTTATTCAGAGTTTGTATATACATTCTGTTTGTCCCCTAGGACAAACGCCTCCTTCAAACTTTTCCACAACAAAAAGACCACATACACCTAAAAAACTATTATTCGTGCTTTTCCTCGAGAAAGAGTAGTGAAGTAACCTTTAATACTATTAGCATTACGGCTAATTTGGCTTGAGAATTCTCGATTTGGATTGCATGTTACCGCGTAACAGTCATAGTGGAAAACTACCGTCTATAGTAGAATAACGCTTTCTTGGACGTTTCTGTTGGGAACCCGTCCTACGACTCGATTACGCTCTTCTAAGGCCAAAGGTGATGAGGCTTGAGTAAATTAAGCACGGCCATTAAACGGCCAAAATTAATGCGATAGTTTTTTGGAAGTCAGCTCTGAAGTTATTTTTTCCACTTTACATAATTTAATTTAGGAATATAATAGGTATAGGAATTTCATTTTTTTGTTTAAATTGTTTTGTTTAAACACTAATTTAAATTAATGTAAAAATGTACGTTTTAAAACCTAAACAAGATATATTATGTTTGTTGATAAAATTGCACTACAATAATAGTATTAAGTCAAAATTAATTTATCTTAAGTAAGCTTTGTTTATAAGCGTCAATCAATTAATTAATTAATTAACTTTTTATTCTTTACAAGTAAGCCCTTTAATACAATCTCACTTGATGGTAAGTGATGATGCAATCTAATGGAATAGAATGGAATGGATGGAAGCGGGCTAACTTGTTAGGAGGAGGATTAAATACACATCCCTTTCGGTTTCTACACGACATCGTATCGTAACGCTAAATCTCTTGGCGGTACGTCTTTGCCGGTAGGGTGGTAACTAGCCACGGCCGAAGCCTCCCACCAGCCAGACCTGGACCAATTAAGAAAACCTAAATCTGCCCAGCCGGGGATCGAACCCAGGACTTCCGTCTTGTAAATCCACCGGGCACTGCGCCACAGAGGCCGTCAAAAATTCATTTTGGAAAGTCAGGTTATGTTATTATAGTGATAATTAAAGCCGAAAACTTAAAATTAAAATTACGGTTACACAATTCCGTTTTGCTTTGCGTTCTAAATTATAACTATCAGTTTCCGACATGTATTGCAATGCCACGGTAGGTATTTTTTTATTTTCGAGTATCGAGAGTGTACATATGAAAAAAATGTTTAATAACGTAGATAGGAAAATTTATGTTAATTTATTTATATGGTGTCTGGTAAGCTGATCCCTCCATGACCTAAGAGTTAGTGCTTATTTGACCCAAATTGCCATTCAGAGTGGTAATACAATTTTTTGGGTCATTTTGGGCCAAATAAGAGGGGTATTACCCCTTTGGATGACAATCGCACCAGCGTCGGATACTTTGTATGTACCTAGCTGAACAGTTAGATTATTTTTTTTTGGGACATATTTTCTATTAAATTTTTATTTAATAGAAAATAAATTACTATTATTAACTTGATGGTTATTACCATAATATAAACAAATAGCAAATAAAATGACATCACGTCATTTTAATTTTATATATTATGGTGTAAATTACCATTTATATAATAATAATCTATGTATATAAATTACTAATAATAATAATCGTAATAATCGTTTATTTTCTTAATATATTAATACTAATATTTAATTTAAATGAAACAATTTTAAATATAGGGAAATAAAGTATATTTAGAATAATTATCTCATAAATTATTTAAAAATTAATTTCTATGTATGTAGTATATTTAGAAAGGTATTCGCGCCAGCGCTTTGGGTAGGTACTTTGCATATATGAACGATTAAATGGCGTATTTTTTTGGAAATATATTCTATTAAACAATATTTATAATTTATAAAAGTATATTTTTAAAAATGTTAAAAAAATTAAAATTTAATAGAAAATATTGTTAATATACTTAGACAGGCCGAAAAGATTCCTTACATAAATATATACAAATTGACTTTTTTAATTACTTACATAAATTTATGTGTCTAAATGCTTTAATGCTTTTTTAATAATTAAAATAAATTGTATATTTTGGAATCAAACTGTAAATAATTTAAAAAGTAAATTGTATTAAATTATAAATTAACTAGCTAAACCAGCAAATGTTGTTTTGCCTTATAAATTAATCACTTAGGGATATGAAAAATAGTTGGTCGATTCTCAGACATACCCAATCATCGGTCCAATAATCGGTCCAGCCGTTTCAGAAATAACAAACAACACGAAATTTATATATTTTTATTTATGAGTCAAAGTGTTAGCTCTTGGGTCACCTGACGAATGGATCAATTTGCTTCATTTTTTAAAAATTGTTCCATGCGTCAGGTGAACCAAGAGCTGACGCTTATTTGACCCATGCCATCCAGAGGGTTAATAGCGCCAGCTTATTGGATATATTGGGTGTAGGGATGATGACAGATTTTTAAATTGTATATAAATTAATATTATGCTAATAGTAAAGCAATTTTGTAAAAGAAACAGGGTATCTGCGATCATTACTTTCGGAGCTACAGGGATTTAAAGGGTCAGAATTGCGGCGCTGCCGCGCATCCCTGAAAAACGCCCCATACAAAATGGCACGAACTAATGACGTCGTAGGTAAAGTAATGATCGTTAGATTTGTATGTGCGTTCAAATAAAATTACCAATATCTTGGTTATTTGTGCGTTTATGTATATAGTTCACTTATTAAAAAATGTCACATTTAATGTATGTATGAATTTTCACTTAATTAGGATGAAAGATTTTTGATAGATTTGGAAATTTTATAATCTCATTTATTTTGCAAATATCCAGACAATCTTTGGTTTTTTATGTATAAATTAGTTAACATTGACCCTATTTACCCGAATGTATCATAATAAAAATCAATATATTCAAACCTAGTCATCATCCCCATTTTTTTATTTTTTTTTTAAATTGTTCCATGCGTCAGGTGAACCAAGAGCTGACGCTTATTTGACCCATGCCATCCAGAGATGTAAGCGCCAGCGTATTGGATTGGGTGAACAATTAGATGGTATGTATTTCTTATAATTAATTTTATTTAATATATATATATATTTAAATTTAATATATTGTTGATTTTTAGTTTTAATTTAATTATTAATATGTATTTTTGTTGGCTGAATAAAAATAGTACATTTGTGTCAAAGTGGTTTACATAAACAAAATTGAAAACGTGCGACTCACTGTCTGTGTACTCCTAGGAAACCTCCACGAGATACTTTCACGCACACCTGCTGCGGACTGGCGTACGCGCTCGCGGCTTCAGATAAAAATACTCTGGTACAATTATGTTAATGCATATTGCGAATTCACACGGTGCTCGTTTAATATTTATTATTTTCGGAAGTTTTTGTTCCAAATTTACCTACAGTTTTATGTGTAACTACCATTGTCTACAAATATTAGCATACCCTAACTACAACGATGTTTTATATTGCGCGCGCGGTTTTACCCGCGTGGCCGTTCCCATAGGAATACGGGGATAATATGGGAAATGAGAAAAAGGCTATCTATACACTGAAACAATTTTTCAAATCGGACCAGTAGTTTCTGAGATTAGTGAGTTCAAATAAGCAAACTCTTTGGCTTTATAATATTAGTATAGATATGTTACGTTTCAACAAAATCAACGCAATAAGTTATCCTAATATAGCTACCCTACTGAGCGCACACATGCACAATTTTGTGTTTACTTACATTACATGTAATATTTAAGAGTGTGCAATATGTAATTTGGTGGTTACAAATGGTTCTGGATCTCAGATTCTGGAAAAATTAGGAGCCCGATATTTGGGTAAATGATATTTCAAAGTGTTAGCTTCGTTATGACTATACAAAATACACAATTTGTAAAACTTTTCTCGATAGTTTATTTTTTGAAAAATACATGTTTTGCTCACATTTTGCTTTTAATCTCAGGAAAAGCAAACTTACTTTCTTAAATTTTTGTTTTGTGTAGAAAATTAGGTATATATCTTGAACATGGCCTTTTTGTTGTTTAATTTACTTGCAATT
Organism: Bicyclus anynana; assembly: GCF_947172395.1. Lineage (NCBI taxonomy): Eukaryota > Metazoa > Arthropoda > Insecta > Lepidoptera > Nymphalidae > Bicyclus > Bicyclus anynana. The sequence goes on along the minus strand of NC_069110.1, from coordinate 16,374,955 downwards.
AGGTAAAAATGGTTTTGGCGCTCACGTCATAAAATTTGCGTCGCGCGTCAATCGCTCCGTGCTTTTCACTCACGTAAAAGTCATAATTCTGCGTCTCATTTGCGCTTCGAATTTTATCCATATCGTACCGACGCGCTGCGCGCTCTTAAGTTTAGATAGTTTTTACACTTCCTGAACATATAATTCGATATTATAGACAAGACAAGATGAAATAAAATTAATCAGTTTTGATGCGCTAGTGACCTATGTCTAGTATAAAATATTGTTGTTTTAACTACTAATATATGTTGTAGTATATTATTTACCTACCATTTTATGTGTACCATTGTCCACAAATATTAGGTTTATACCTAACTACTAAAATAAGTTAGAGTAGTTATTAAATAAAACTTATTTTAATCGCGATAGAGCTCTTTTGTACCTCTTTGGTCCAGTGGTAGGCCTTCGGATCACGAGTTTCTGGGTTCGAGTCCTGGGTCAGGCTAAAAAGTACTCAATTTTTCTTTCTAAGTCCGGAGTTTGGAGGAGGTCCCTATCATTATAATTTATTTAACAATGTTAATAACATACAAAACACTATTAAATCAATATCATAAAAATCATTATAAATAAGGGTTCCGTTTTTGTACTACGTACGTTCGGAACCCTAAAAAAGAAATCAGCCGTCCCGCTGCGGGACATTTGAGTGCCCAAGCTGCCCCGGTGGTCAGGGCTCCAGAGTAATCCACAGTATTATTACCATTAAAACCTAAATACTACGGTGTTCATTAGATAGTGAGAATTACCTAAATGTTTTTTAAATGCTGTTTTATTTTTCAACGTAGTCACATTTTAAGAGTAGGTATACAGTTGGCATTTCTATTTTATAAACATAAAATTCCTTTTCAAAAAAAGAAACGTCTTCGTCCTGATTCCTGAAAAAATGGTCTTCCGAGATCAGAAATTTGAGCTCTTTTACTCGCGGAAAGAGATAAAAATCAATAGGAGCGAGTTCCCGTGAATACGGTGGATTATTATTTATCTTCAATGGAATCCATTCTAAACTTTGGACAGGTGCGCGTGTTGTTTCATCCATTAAACAGATGGGTGAAGGTCGTTTCTAATACGAATCTTAAACTATTATGATGTGTAATCTTAAAACAATGTAAAACTGCAGTTAGACATTTACTACCGATGCAACGGATTTTAATGTAGTTTTCAACAATAAATAGAATTATTTAAGAGAAAGGTTATTTACATTAATATATTAAATATTTATACGTATATTATTTAGATAAAAAGTATACATAGTACCTTACTTGACCTTACCTTATTTCTTATTAAGTAATATTAATTTTGTCGTATAGCCCAGTGGATTTGACCTCTGCCGATTCCGGAGGGTGTGGGTTCGAATCCGGTCCGGGGCATGCATCTCCAACTTTTCAGTTGTGTGCATTTTAAGAAATTATATATATCGTGTCTCAAACAGTGAAAGAAAACATCGTGAAGAAACCCGCAAACCAGAGAATTTTCTTAATTCTCTGCGTGTGAGACGTCTGCCAATCCGCATTGGGCCAGCGTGGTAGACTATTGGCCTAGCCGAATATGGGTTGATAACGACAACGAATTTTGTTATAATATAATATAAGAGCGGGACCACACAATGCGTTGAGGCGCCGCAACGTTATATCGCAGCGGCGCCGTAGCAGCGGTGGACAGTCTGTTAATAACTCATTGGCATAAACAACTGAGCGGTGCCGCTCCGACGCGACGTCGCATTCACCTCCCCCCCCCCCCGCATCGTGTGACATGCCACAAATATTTCTATGTATTTCTATGTATGACGAAGCAGCGATACCGCTCCGGTGCCGCACCGCCGCCGCAACGCATCGTGTGCCCCCTCTCTTACTGTCGTCTCTAGTAAAACAATGGCGCATTTGAAAGAATGGCCTCATATGAAAGCTTTTTTTTTCTGATTGTGTAAGTGCCTTAGGCTCCTTATGGGACTTCAGAGAGCGCAGAAGCATCGCCTGATGGGGCCCGAAGACAGAAGCAGAGTAGATGGGCGGAACGATTCTCTAAGGGCGTCTCCTCTGAGATTCGGACCTCGGCTTAGAGGGCCGTTCGGGAAGGGTGTTTTGATCGTGAGTTATGCAGTGTTTGTCAACAACCCCTTCCCAGTGTGGGTACTGGGTAAGAATGTTTATTTATCGACCACTTTCAGATGAAAATTACCGGTACCGACGGCTTATGTTCTCCTCAAAGCACGGGGTTTAACACCACGAACATACCAACTCCGGTCTTAGAATGAAATTGAAAAATTCATATAAGAAAGAAAAGTTTAGTATCTCGTAGCCCGACGATGGATCACGAAGACCTCGGTTTTGGAACTAGTGCTCCAAAGACTTAGGCTGTATGCAGTGGTGTGCACATGGTGTTTAACTAGGGAATGCACTATATGCATTATTTGGTTACAAAATGGAAAATTCCTTCTCTATAGCAACCTGCTATAGAGAAGGAATTTTCGTAATGACTCCTCAGGGAAGGCACTGCATTTTGTATGATACATGATATGCTGATATGATGAGATTGCATTTGAAAAAACGTAGCAACGTTGCATATGATACAAAGATAAACAAAAATAAGTAAACAGTTTAATATGGTTCATGTTTTTATATCACAATAATTACAACATTTATAATTTATCATTTATAACTTATAATTATTATTAATGTCATTTGATTATGTCACACAGCTTTGTATGTATCTGAAAATGCCATATCTGATTTCGTGAACAGTGGATGATAGATGATATGACCGTAGATAGAGAAGTAAATAGACAACTGATTGGGGTGCTAAAACACTACACTGAATTTTTTTTCGACTAATTTAATTTTAGTTATGTGTTTTCCAAAAGCTGCCACTGACGATGTCTATATACTTCTCTGTCTACATTATATTGTACGAGTAATGCAGTAACATAGGGAAAGTAATAAATGTAGTCCCTTTAATATTAGGTGGACTACGTTTATTAAAAATCCACTAAAACCGGCTAATATGGTAATTAATTAATAATTTTACATTGGTTGAACATCATAATATTATTGCAAGGCTGTCGGAAAGTTTTTACACACCCGTAACCTATGCAGCTTCAATATTGTTCAATATTGTTTGTTGTTGCTTAAGAAATACTTATCGGATAGTTTTGATCATAAAACATTCAGCAAGACGTATAGAAAAATCTTCAAACTTCTAGTAGGTAGTATTATTTTTCTACAATAATTATGACTAAATTAAGGTATTGACTGCAACTATAAATAAATAATTCTTATATTTAACACAGTTTAAGCCGTTTAATTGTGCCGCTTAATAAGTTCTCGTGTTTTTTTATGTTTCGCTTATTTTTTTTTCTAAATTATCTATTTTAATAGGCTTGCGACCGAAACTTGCTCATTCGTGGAAGTACTGTCATGCTTATTTCTGCCGCCAAGCAGCATCGCTGAAAGCAAAATGGCAAGTTAATTAGAATTCACACACATCTCAACCGCATCTTAACCGCATCACAACCGCACAACACAAACAAACGGTGAAGGAAAAACATCGTGAGGAGACCTGAATGCCTGAGAATTTTGTTGTTTCGCTACGTGTGTGAAGTCTGCCAATCCGCATAATGCCATCGTGGTGGATTATTGGCGTATCTCTCCTCATTCTGAGAGGACACTATTGCTCAACAGTGAGCTGAATATGGTTGGTAATGATGATGATGACGATGATCGTCTATTTGTTGTTGTTTTGGGCGGGGCATGTAGTTCGAAGAGCCGATGGGGTCCTGAGGTACTAGAATGGCGACCCCGCACTGGAAAGCGCATTAGGTCGAATATGCCTAGGTGGCCCGAGGATATCATACAGATTGCAGAAACCCGCTGGATACCTACTGGCGACTCGTTGACCGTTGCGTCCACAAGGCGCGTACCAATGCGCCAGCATTTGGGGAGGAATACAGTATGAAACATGGAGTTGAACGTGCACTCGCTCTAGAGTTCGCGCGTTAATTGGACCAAAGATTACAGTGTATTATTGGAAATAGATAGGCTACTCGAACTTTTTTCGGAACGAATGTGATAGCGCCATCTAGTGACTAGATACGGTATTTTTAGTATAGTAAAAAGTATAAAAATAATAATGCATATTTTTTGTAAAGGAGAGACATTTTTGATTTTGTAATAGTTGAAGAAACCAATTGAGAAAAACAAATAAAAAGACAAAAAGATTTCCATTGTTACCCCCGGGCTCGAGCTCAGGATTATTATATTGTACCTTTGTTATGCACCACTAGGCCAAATGACTATGTGGAAAATTGTTGAAATTAATGTACACTTACTGTTTTTCTTTAATAATCCCTTTGCTTTAGAAATACAAACACATTCTTTCTATTAAGCGTCAAAATTAAAAGGATAATAATTCTTTTTTTTTCGGTTTTTTTTTCCGTACTTACACGGGTTTAATCTCTAAAAACATTCTAGTACGTACACATCTATGTAATTGTATTTACTATCCTGGAATCTTAAATCTAGAATGTAGATGGCGCTGCTTCATAAAGATTTCACGTTCTTCTAAGTTCCCATGGCATGAATTGGACGCAACAAGGCGTCCCTAGTATCTCGACTCACGCGCCATACGCGCGAATCACGCGCGACTCGAGAGTCTGGCGTAGTGCACGCGATTTACGCGCGTATTTTGAATTCGCTCGATGCTTGTGGACGCGATGTATTGATTTCTAGTACTTTGACAACGCGCCCCTTCTGGACAAGGTCTAAACGGTCTTCGTAGTTATTACTTACATGTAACTTGAAATTGCTCCGAATTCACGCCGCCTGCATTCGCACCCAGCGGGTATTATCAGGGTCTTCGTTTCCCAGCAATCACTGTTAACATAAAATTACATAAAATTGAAAATTTTGAAATACACCCGAAGGTCATGAAATGATTAATTAGGTACCTCTCGATCAAATCATCAATGTTATCTTTCAGCGCGCTTTAATTTGAGACCCCACTCGAGTAGATATATAAGCAGACATCCGGACTTTCACCCCCACAACTTTTAAACGGCTCAACCGATTTTCATCAAACAAGTCTAATAACACTTCGTTCGGGAGCTATGATGCCCTAGGCAGACAGACAAGTCAAACTTATAACACCCTTTCTTCTCATCTTTTTGCGTTGGTGGTTAAAAAAGAAGAAGATGCATCCTGTGTCTATTTATATATTTTAAAAATTTTTGTTGGGGGACATTATATAATCGACACTGAAGCTAAAAATATTTTTTTATCGATTTTTTGTCTGTCTGTCCGTGTTTTTTTGTTATTCGGGCATCACGCTGAAAATACTGAATGAATTCAAATGAAACTTGGCACGGAGAGGTTATAGGATACTTTTTATTGCAAAAATAAAATGAGAAGGGGCTGAAATAGGGGTTGAAAATTTGTTTAGAAAGTCCTTAATTTTTAGAGTTACTGTTTTAAAAACTTGTTCATAAATCATAAATATATTACGAAATGTAATGTATATCAAAAAATTCAACCATAAAATTCAACCCTTAAAGTGGTGAAATAGGGCTTGAAAGTTTACATTGATTTCCACGCGGACGAAGTCGCGGGCGTCCGCTAGTAATAAGTAAATTAGTTAAAATTATTTTAAAGTTATTCCTATCATATTTCTATATTTTCGATTTCTATATTACATAGACTTGATTGTATCGACCTATCTCAGAAAATCTATTTAGCTACTTTTGGACATAAGCGGGAACAAGCAGACATACCATACTGCAGTGTATTTGTACATTACTAAAAATCCTATAAACAAGATTTTAAGATGTAAATTATTTGTTTTTATTTCGTAAAGGTTGCTTTCATACTGCAACTGGTTGCCAGACATAAATAGTTGAGTAGTCTTATTTAAATACCCTTAACAGTTACTTTGTCATCTAATTGTCAATTGATAGTTTATTTTATGCTTAATTAACTGTATTAGGTTGCGTTTGATCTAGATCTACATCATGGTTTCCTAGATTTTGATAAAATACTAACCTATTTGCAATATTGTCTATCATTTGTTTCTTATCAGTAGGTAATATATCATATGAGAGTATATATTTCTAATTCCGGATCTTAGACTAAAATAAATTCTTCTGTTCTATAGATAAATTACCTGGTGTATCGCCTTCTGGTTAAGTGTATAGTTTTGTTCCACTGTACGCATGACAGCCCGATACTTGAGCATGTCTGAAATAAAGAAATTGATATGTACAATCAGAGCAGGACCAATATATATATATTTTAAATATAGCGTGTCTATACAATGCCTGCTTGGTTACTGAAAATTCAGGTTTCTGGTTTCATCCACAACGATGATATAGGATCGAAAATGGCTTGAATTGCGTCTAAAAAGTATGGCACAGCTGTGCCGCTATTTTGATAAATATAACATAAAAACATAAAATATTTCGTTATTTTGGTAGGTATCTATTTATATAATTAAATAAAAATTGAATTGCTGTTCGTTAGAAAGAAAGAAAATAAATTTATTAAAATCTAAAAGTTACAGACAGTCAGTATACCCTATCGTTATGACAGCATGTCTGTCTGTAACCCTTAAAAAGAAAGGGTGTACAGCTCAGCCTAAGCCGTGCACTACGTACAAGTATAATACACAGCGCTGATTTTCAGCTGAGACCCGTGTGACGTCACAGCTTATAACTGTACAAATAAATTGACATTAACTAAATTAAATTAAAATAAGCAGCAAATATGTGTTACATTTTAAAAATATATAATTACTAATTAAACTACAGATATTAGTTAGTCTCCGAAACCTGAAATTACAGCTTTGCATGCAAATTTCAATACACACACACACACATGCCGTGCTACATTTACGAGTAATGAATACACACACAATCACTTGGGCTTGGGTGTGAGAATTTGATGCAAAACAAGACCAAGCACTTGTGATTTCGAAATATTGCATACAATTACAAATATTCTTTTTCAACTGACGAAAAACTGAGAGAAGGTTATCAATTCGACGTGTATATATTTATTATATGTGTGTATGAACTGTAAACTAAAGGTGAAATAGTGGTTAAAAGTTTGTATGGAAGTCCACCATTTTTCTCCTAAAGTGATAAAAAGGGACAGGCCATTCATTATTGATATTTAAATCGTTCATGTTTTGAGTTTTTTGTAAAATGTTTACACGACTATTTATTATCGTAAGGGAACCTGCACAGTAGAGTATTTTCTCAATTCTCTGCGTGTGTGAAGTCTGCCAATCCACATTGGGCCAGCGCGGTGGACTATTGGCCAGCAGTGAGCCGAATATGGGTTGATAATGATGATGGCAACCAAGAATCGGAAATCACAGTGTTAGTTGACGTCCCAGTGGAATAATGACAGTGGACTGTTAACTGGGCTATCTAACACTGAAATATTTTTTCAAATCGGACCAGTAGTTCCTGAGATTAGCGCATTTAAACAAACAAACTCTTCAGCCTTATAATATTAGTATAGATTTCGATGTAATCACCACAACTCCTTCTTTTTCTCTAACGTGATCGCCAGAGGAGTTGCACCTGACTTCTTCATAATAAGCTGGCCTGTATTCGTATTCCCTGTTGTTAAGCCGATGAATTGTTCGATTCACTTCGCAAATCCGAACATGTTTCTGTAATGCACAAAGTAATTTATATTATGGACATAAGCGACATAAATATGTAAATAATAATGTTTACCGCCATGTGGAATGTTGAGTCAACTATTATTGTTCTGATAGTTGTTTTAGTCAATGGTCTTATAGCGAAAAGCTTCGACCAACACCAAGAAGCTTTCGCTTTACTGTTGGACCAAGAGTCGGATACAAAAGGCAGTGATTCTTGAGACGGCGCGTATTGTGCGGAGGTTCTTCACTCTGGAGCCCTGACCACCGGTTGCTTGAGCACTCAAATGTCCCGCAGCGGGAGGCTTGATTTTTTTTATAAATTCTTAATAGTGTTTTGCCTTTTTAGGTATATTGACATTGTTAAAAATTAAAAAAAAAGAACTAATAAATAAATAAGAGAAAAAAAAAATTCAGGAGTTCATCGTCATCATCATTATCAATCCATATTCGGCTCACTACTGAGCTCCTCTCAGAATGTGTCTCATACGGTGAAAGAAATAGCATAACTGAGAATTTTCTTATTTCTCTACGTGTGTGAAGTCTGCCAACAAGCATACGACTAGCGCGATGGACTGTTAGCCTCTCTCTCATTCTGAGAGGAGACTCGTGCTTAACAGTGAACCGAATATCTATGGGTTGTTAACCATGATGATGAATGAAAAATGTCCTAATAGCAACTCAGGACTTCATTAGTGATAAACTGAACCACGGACCAATCATGTAGTTTAAAAAATAAATATAAGATTTTTGACTGGTAGGAGGCTTCGGCCGTGGCTAGTTACCTCCCTACCGACAAAGACGTATCGCCAAGCGATTTAGCGTATGATGTCGTGTAGAAACCGAAAGGGGTGTGGATTTTCATCCTCCTCCTAACAAGTTAGCCCGCTTCTATCTTTTATTTTTTTATTCTTTACAAGTTAGCCCTTGACTACAATCTCACCTGATGGTAAGTGATGATGCAGTCTAAGATGGAAGCGGGCTAACTTGTTAGAAGGAGGATGAAAATCCACACCCCTTTCGGTTTCTACACGATCTACACGACATTGTAACGGAACGCTAAATCGTTTGGCAGTACGTCTTTGTCAGTAGGGTGGTAACTAGCCATGGCCGAAGCCTCCCACCAGCCAGACCCGGACAAATTAAGAAAATCTCAATCTGCCCAGCCGGGGATCGAAATATATATATATATATGTATATAAGATATTAGTGTTTTATTTAACTCATTGAATTTTCTGTTAATAGGCCCTTATGAAGATGTAATACGAGTAGGTCGTCGACATCGGTATTGAATTACTTTTACACGTGCAACTGTTATGATTGCCTTATTATGCTTACGTTGACTTGCATTCTGAGTATTCTTTAGTATAAATATATATTATAGAACTACAATAGAAACTCTATAGCAGTTCTATAATACGTCATCATCATCATTATCATCCGATGGACGTCCACTGCTGGACATGGGCCTCTTGCATGGACTTCCAAACGGTCTCGAGCCGCCAGCATCCAGCGGCTCCCTGCAACCCGCTTGATGTCTTCGGTCTACCTAGGCCTATAATACATTTATAAGATATTACTTTTAAAATTATATTTAAAAGGTAAACTTTGTGTTGTTGTAAGTAATCTCTGAATCTACTGAACCGATTTTGTAAATTCTTTTTACTACTAGTAAGCCACGTTATTTGCGAGCGTCATAGGCTATATTTTCCCTGTGTTTTAACGGGAACGGGAAATAAGTAGATAAATAATAACGAAATATGTAAAACCGCTTGACGCGAAAAGATGAAATTTGGCAGGGAGGTAGTTTATAGTTAGTAGATAGAAATTATAGAACGGATTTTGCGGATTAATTGTAGTCTAGGATCCTTAGAAACTAATTACTATTAAGTTAGCTTTTCGTGAGTAGCTTTATATCGGTGAGACGATAATTTTTTTTATTTACGAAAATTCTTGATTTAGGTAGCTAACAAAATTTCAGGTAACAAAAATTTCTGAGCGTCGGAACAAGATAATGTACCACGCAATTTATAGGACATTGTGGCTGTTAGTTATATTGTATAACTATTAATTATGCAACAGTAAAAAACTGCTGGTTAGTAACAACTTTTAATAACCTCGTTATTCATACAAGTTGGGAGGAGGGTAGTATAACAAAAGTTAATTTTTATTTTTAGACCTCTTCCTGCCCTTTTGGGGGTTGAATTTAAAAAACTCGTGAATAACAATTTTTCATGATTTATGCACATACTTTAAGAACTGTAACTCTAAAAATTAAGGACTTTCCATACACCCTTCTTTTTTTATTTTAAGGACAAAGTAGCTTATGTTCTGCCCATTTACATAGGTCCCATTTATCATAATACATCTTAAACGGTTTAGCCGTTTAGGCGTGAAAAGGTAACAGGCAGACAGACTTACTTTCACATTTATAATCTAAAATGAATAAAATATAGCCTATGTCACTAAAGTGGCTTTCTAGAGGTAAAAGAATTTTTAAAATCGGTTATGCGATCCAGAGATTATTCCTGCAGTTTCGAAAATTTCACTTCTATAAAATATTAGTACAGATTAATAGATAGATTAATTTCAAAACTTATTGGTAAAAGAGGTCAATGCCTGGAGCAAAGCTTTAGGTATTATAAAATGGTTTGATACATTTGAAACTTCGTCAGTACGTAAGGCTCTCGTATTGCAACGAGCACATATTGTTTGAGTAATGCAATTGTAATTAAACACCTGAACTACTTACCAACTGCCTGACGTTTTATTTTTAGTAATCTTTATACACCTATTATATTGAGAGCCTAGAGTAGGTAGACCTCCGTGATCGCGAGACTATAATGCTAGCCATTGACTAGCAACTTTGACTATTGACTGACTACAGTAGTAGCATGGACTGAGAAACTTTCTACTGCTTTGCCAGCCATTGACGATCAAATATACCCACGTTTCTGCAGTGTTGCCGGACACGTTTCATAGTAATGCTATTATTAACAGACGCATGGAATCGGCATGAGCAACGCACACTCCGCGGTCCGCTCTTAGCCATTGACGATCAAGTATACCCAAGTTTCTGCTGCGCTGCCCGCAGCGAAGACGTTACATGTATGCGTCAAGTCGGGTCACACACACCCACGCACACAATCAGTTATAGCCGTGGATGCTACAGAAACGTGGGTAAACTTGATCGTCAATGGCTAGCAAAGCAATTGAAAGTTTCTCAGTCCATGCTACTATTGAAAATGGGTATCTATGCGATTTGGAACGTGGTGGCTTTAGGAGGGATAGCTTGTGCGAATAAACTTGAGCCGTGGCTCGAAACTCGACCCTCCTCCCTCCACGCAAGATGCAAAGTAGCATTAGCACCACAGTTATCGCTGTTGCACTGACGAAACCAAAACCTTTCGGCTTCAGTCTCAGTTTCGGCTAAACGTGATACCGAAACTGAAACTTACACATAAACATTAATCATTTGGTAATTTTTTCGTACGAAAGAAAATGAGTTTTGGTAATCAAAATAAAGACTTCCATTTGAACTTCCACTCTGGAATAAATCAACCGATTTGTATGTGTTTGGTACTATACCTACTATAAACTGATATTAAAAACTACTATTAACTATAGCGGAACCCGTTCTTTCGCCGAATTTTGGCCAAAACCAAAAGTTTGGACGGACAATAATAAATTAAAACTTTTGTGCACTTAGTATTATAAACAAACGTTTTTTTTCAAGGTGGTGGAAAATTCACTTTAGGAATCTTGAACGAGAATTTGAAGTTAAACTTTTCTCATATTCAAAATCTCGGTTCATTTACATTTCCAAATATACGAGTATATATACTAACTGGACTTTGGAAAAATTCCCTTTTAAAAAGTAACGAGATAAAGTTAGAATCCAATGGTTTTGAAATTGATAATACTTTGATTACGTTAAGTTAATTAAAATTATGAGATCTTATCTGTTTATAAAGAATTCATGTTTTTTTTACATCTTTGCTATTTACTTTGCACGTATTTTTACATTTTTGTCAAGTGTAGTAAGACACTGATATTAGAGTTGAACATTAATCCGGGGTTTTTTTAATAATTTTTTCACAAGTTAGCCCTTGACTGCAATCTCACCTGATGGTAAGTGATGATGGAAGCACACGATTCCACACCCTTTTGGTTTCTACACGACATCGTATCGGAACGCTAAATCGCTTGGCGTTTCGTCTTTGACGGTAGGGTAACTAGCAACGGCCGAAGCCACCCAGACCTGGATCAATTCATATAATAATAATCAGGGATCGAATCCAGGACCTACAAGTCAAAAGGGAATAGGCACTTTCTAGGCAAGTGATTTCACTCCTAGGCCTCATTATGGCATTCCATCAGGCTGGTTAGTAGTCAGTCGCAGGCCAATAGACCTTAAGCTTATCTACTCGTAGGAGTATTATACCTACATATTGTTATAACGTATATAAGAGCCGTGATAGCCCAGTGGATAAGACCTCTGCCTCCGATTCCGGAGGGTGTGGGTTCGAATCCGGTCCGGGGCATGCACCTCCAACTTTTCAGTTGTGTGCATTTTAAGAAATTAAATATCACGTGTCTCAATCGGTGAAGGAAAACATCGTGAGGAAACCTGCATACCAGAGAATTATCTTAATTCTCTGCGTGTGTGAAGTCTGCCAATCCGCATTGGGCCAGCGTGGTGGACTATTGGCCTAACCCCTCTCATTCTGAGAGGAGACTCGAGCTCAGCAGTGAGCCGAATATGGGTTGATGACGACGATTGTTATAACAATGTTACAAGTAAGGCTAAAACTCGAGAACGACTTCATGGATTTGAATTTAAAGTTTGTATTTGAACTAAAACTATTATCTATATGTATGTTTGTATGTATGTCAATGTCGTTGAAGATTTGTCAATATATTATTAAAATTTAAGCAAAGAACTATTGTAAGAAGCGTAAAAAGGTAAATAGATAGTTTGCGCAATTTAGAATAAACCAAGGACTTTTAAGGCACGTTGTAATAGCTTTTCGTAAATCATTAATACCGTATTAAAAAAAATCCTTTCTTTATCTTTTTCTATAGATAAGAATAGAGAAGAAAACCACCAGTTTTACAAAAAATGGAGTGAAAGTGACCAAAAACAATTTTTTTAAGAAGAAAACTGCGTTTTTCTACTTAAAAAAAATTGTTTTTGGTCACTTTCACTCAATTTTTTGTAAAACTGGTGTTTTTCTTCTCTATTCTTATCTTAATTAATTCTAATTCTAATAATTTAGTCGTGTATGTATTATTCACCCCAAAAGACCTTAATTTATCAATCGTTTTTTAGCTCCTTTTCCCATCCTCGTTAAATTATTAAAATCCATTAATTGTAACTGGGTTCCGTCAGTCTTAGGGTTCTGGACGTACGTATTACAAAAACGGAACCCTTATCTATGCTTCTATACTAATATTTTATAGAGGAAAGATTTGATTGTATGTTTGTGTGCTTGTATATAATGAATAGGCTCCGAAACTACTGAACCGATTTGAAAAATTCTTTCACTGTTGGGTAGGCTGTGGGTTATAGGCTGTATTATATTTTCAAAAAATTAAGGATTCTTCCTAAAACTCGAGTAATGTAACCCAAGATGTAAAAAAATTACCTAAAATATTCATTACATTGCGTGCACTGCAAAAACTATTGATGTTAGAATAAAATAATGTACTACAACTTTACAGACACATACACATTAAAAAATGTCGAGACAGCATATGCCTAACTATTATAGTCATTACACAATAACTGTATTAATATTAAAAATTATGGAAATGCCGCCGTTAGAAAAGGCTCTTTATTTGTATCTTGGTATAATTTCTTATCAAAATAAACTACTTCAGATTTAAGACTGCTTCAATACTTTTATTAAACTTTATCGGTAGGACTAAGAAGGGGTAGCTTGGGTAGGAATAGAGTAGGTGTAGAGTGGAAGTTAGGCAGGGGTTGAGTTGGGGGAGGGAAGGCGGTAGGGTAGGTGTAGGGTAGAGTAATGGTAGGTTAGTAGTAGAGTACAGGTTGGATAGGGGTAGGGTAGAGGTACAGCAGGGAAGAGGTAGCTTGGGTAGGGATAGGGTATATATAGGGTGGGAGTAAGCTAAAATAGGATAGGGGTAGGGAATGATAACAATAAAACTGTTACTGTTAAACTAATACTTTAGAATATAGAAAGAATTCTATAAATAATGTTTATCAAGATTTTTTGTTGAATTTTTTTTTACATTTTAAGTTATCTTTTGTAAAATTATGAGTGGATTATTTATTAAATATAAAATATGCAAAAATATTAACAGGAGGGGGTGAAGTAGGGGTTGAAAGATAACATCGAGTTTCACGAGGTCACGCGGACGAGGTCGCGGGCGTCCTCTAGTTTCATATAAAATGCCTAATTGCATTTGACTGTTTAGTTTATAAGTTATTTAATTATGTAAAGATGTTTAAACAGGGCATATAGTTTTAATTTGCTTTGCGAGTCGCGAAGCTGAAGTGGCAATGTACAGGGCACATAATTCGAAGAAACGATGGATGTTGGTGTCCCAAGGTGCTGGAATTGCAACCCAGTTCCGGAAAGCGTAGTGGACTAAGGACATCAATGCAGGGAGCCGCTAGATGCTGGCGGCTTGAGACCGTTGTGTTTGGAAGTCCATGCAAGACACCCGTGTCCAGTTAGTGGATGTCCATCGGCTGATTGTTTTACATTTAGTGACATGGTTATTGACTAATTATCTACCTGTGTTGATGTGCGTCGCAATCCTCTTTCACGAGTGTTCTCTACAGATTCAGTGTATTCTGCCAGTTCCTACAAAAGAAAAAGTTCTGTAAATTTTCAATTATGCAAGTTTCCTCACGATGTTTTTCCTTCACCGTTTGACACACGTGATATTTTTCTTTATATATATTTCACGTTCTAAAAATGCACATAATTGAAAAGTTAGAGGTACATGTCCCGGACTGGATTCGAACCTACGCCTTTCGAATCAAAGGAAGAGGCCATATCATTTAGGCTATCATGTCTCTTATAATATTATTAGACCTACACTACACTACATGATTTTTTGGGGAAGTTCCTTATCGCGCGTTGCGAAAAGGGGCTAGACGGAAAAAATCAAGATCAAAAAGTTGTAACGACACTTTTTACCCGACTTCGTAATAATGTTTTTGCTAGCTGTAAGTTTTATAGCTGTAAGCCGTGACCTGAAGACAGATGGTGAGCTCCAGGGGCATTCTGAGGACTCCCGACCCCAAACGACCCTACGACTCTAAAAGGCCCCGACCCCAAAAAGCCACCCGATCCTAAAAGGCCCTCCGACCCCAAAGTACCCCCGAGTTCCTTTTGATGAATGTTCAAAGATTTGATGGAATGGCATGGGATGGGATTGGTTGGGATGGGATGGCAATAACGATATTTATAGCGATAGCGATGATAGCTATAGCGATAGCGATTGCGATAGTGATAGCATTTTTTTTTATTTTATGGAGGTAAAGTTTGTGGTTTTTTAGGGGGTAATCTCTGGATTCATTGAACCGATTATGAAAATTCTTTTACCACTAGAGAGCCACGTTATATTTTGTGAGTTTCATGGGCTATATTTTATTTCTATATTCTCATGAGAACAGGTATTACGCGAGAAAAAAAACTACTTAGATACAGCTATAAGCCGTGATAGCCCAGTGGATATGACCTCTGCCTCCGATTCCGGAGGGTGTGTGATGCACTTCCAACTTTTCAGTTTTGTGCATTTTAAGAAATAAATATCACGTGTCTCAAACGGTGAAGGAAAAACATCGTGTGGAACCTGCATATCAGATAAATTTTCTTAATTCTCTGCGCGTGAGCAGTCTGCCAATCGGCATTGAGCCAGCGTATTGGACTATCGGCCTAATTTCTCTCATTCTGAGTTCAATAAATTTTTATAGTGACTTGTATTATATTTTGTATTTTATAAACATTGTTAAAAATAAAAAAATTACAAATAAATAAATAAGAGAAATTAAAAAAATATTAATAACATTGACACAAACCTCAGAATCATCACAGTCTTCATCTATTGTTGCTTGAGCCCTCTGTAAAATTTCTTCCCGGTTTTTTTGCAGTCTCCCCAGTACGGAGTTGAGGACTTTATCAGAGTCCGGAATACCTAGAATACGTTCGATGATCTCTTCGGCGGCTTCCTCGCGAGTGGAAGCCTGCGTTAACGTCAGGCATGCTAGCCACAAGCAAATGACCTAGTGAAGAAAGATAACTTTTTTTAATTGCACGCTAATCTAGTTACTTAACTATGACTTATATTTGAGAAGGGGAGTGTTGATCGATCGTCAAGGAATTCCTTAACCCTACATACAGTCACAAGTCCTAAACTTTGCTCGGTGTTTTTCTCTCTACTACGCGATGGACCCGACACCTGCACGGTGAATCCATGGAATGCTAAGATATTCGTCTCAGTAGGGCACAACTGCTTTGTTCGTCCCCGTCCAGTGTTAAGCCTATTATATTTTAAAAAAATTCTATGTGGCTTCGTATTCGCATCCGTAGTGAGCTTTGACATCATCATCGTTAACAACCTATATTTGGCTGAGTGACATAGCTTAGTAAGTCGCGAAGATGAAGTGACAATGAGCTGGTCACATCTGTTCGAAGAGCCGATGGACGTTGAGGTCTCAAGGTGATGGAATGGCGTCCCTTTACTGGCACAGTTTGCACCGAGTGTGGAGCCGCTTGATACTGGCGGCTCGAGACCGTTGTGTTTGGAAGTCCATGCTCAGGGCTATATCTAGCTGTGATCGTCCATCGGCATTTTTTTTATTCTTTACAAGTTAGCCCTTGACTATAATACTCACCTGATAGGTGATGATGCAATCTAAGATGGAAGAGGGCTAACTTGTTAGGAGGAGTTTAGGCTAAATCGCTTGGCGGTACTTCTTTGTCAGTAGGGTGGTAACTAGCCACGGCCGAAGCATCTCACCAGCCAGACCTGGACCAATTAAGAAAACCTCAATCGGCCCAGCCAGAAAGCTAATACTCCACGTCGCTCTCCCAATGCTGATTGGCAGACTTCACACCCGTAGAGAACTAAAACATTCTCAGGTATGCAGATTTTCTCACGATGTTTTTCCTTCGCCGTTTTAGATACTTCTGTATCTACAACGGTGACGGTGACGTCAGGCATGCTAGCCACAGGTGACGGTTATACGTAACTGAAAAGTTGGAGGTGCATGCCCTGGACTGGATTCGAACCAGGATACGATTTGTATTTATGTATAAACTCAAAAATTACTTATAGATTTTCTTTCACCAATAGAAAGCTACATTATTAGGAAATTACATAGAAAGTAAAGTATTTTATCCTTGTATTCTTACGGCAACGGGAACCCCGAGGGTGAAACTGCAAGTTTTGCTAGTAGTTTATAGAGGACTATTTATTATATAGCTTAATCAAAGTAGTTACTTAACAAAGATATAAATAAACATCTCCATAAATAATCAGATTTTTAATAAACAATACAATATATTATTATAGGTGTTTTTAATTTTAATCAAAAACAATGGGTAGTAAATTTAATGGGTGTATTCGTACATGGATAAATCCAAATTTTTAGTTAAAATAATTAAATATGACCTTAAAAATTTAGTTAAAATTAAGTATACCTAATTATCAGAAGCAAAAACAGTGTATACAGTTCTTGTTATTTATTTATTTACACGGTTAGTTATTTCATAAAATAAACTATACATTTATATACAAACCTCGGAATCATCAGTCATCATTTCGTGTTGCTTGATTAATTCAAGGCAGGGAGGTAGTTTATAGATAATAGGTAGTCCACTAAGAACAGATTTTGTGATAGGGTTGGATTAAAGAGGTCTAAGGGCGGACAAAGTTAGGGGCGTCCGCTAGTGTCTTTTTAAAAATCAATATATTCTAACCTAGTCATTATCCCCGTTATAAAACAACGCCCTTCGCCGCGTCTGTCTGTTCGCGGTAAATTCAAAGACTATTGGACGGATTTCATCACTGCCATATGAAGAGGGCTGTACTCACGAGTTTAAAACGTCGAAGCTTGTTATTTATGCTTTAAAGCATTAAAAATTTCGATAGCGTGAGCTCGGACTCCGTGTTAGAACAGGGGTTGGCGTTTAATTCTCTTGCATTTCTCTTGGTCACGCCACAACTTGATTTGATTCATCTTTTTTCATGTTTTCTGATTGTTTGGTACAGGATAGACTATGGTTTAGTATAGAATATTGGCTCACCCGCAAACTTGCGTTGAAACAGCGTTGTGGGTCTGAGCTCCATAGGTGAGCTGATGAGCACTTTAGTGATTTTTTTCAATAATGATTTCGTATACTTACGAATATGATGGTTAGAATTTTAAAATTTAGATTTTTGACTCAAGTTTTTATTGTGATTCTATTTATATCGTTTTCGAATTAATTATGTGAGATCCAGAAATCATTGTAATATTTTAGGTATTTAATAAAATTAAATGCATTTGTCATAAAAACATCTATTAACGTGGGAATTCATTATTATCTATTATTATTTATATGATAAAACTGAAGGGCTTTTTTATGATCGTGTAATCTAAGATAGAAACGGGCTAACTCGGGTATTTTTTTTTGTTAAAAAGATTTTATTTTTCTATTTTTAGCGTGTCCTAGCGTAGTGTGTAAAAAATTATGGTAGATCAGATCTTGATCACGTGACCTGCCTATAGAAAATGACATTCCCATACATTTTTCTAGTTTTCGAAGCGTTTGCGATCGTAGAAAGAGAATCGACGTGCAACTTAGCTACAGGGGCAGGTCCTGGCCTTGTAGTGGACTGATCAAATAGGCTGATAATGTTCATGCATAAACCGAATGTTATTTTGACAATAGGTAGTTACCTAATTACTATAATTGTTGTGTAAAATCCGTCTACTACATGGTACTAGATCCGGCATAAGAAATATACCCTCATTTGTTATTCAATTGAGTTAAAAATAAAAGATAGAAAATGTTCACATTGACACATTGCACAGAGGTTGCATAGTTAAATTGCTGCCAAACATTAGAAAGTGCCGAACAGTTAGTTTTTTTATTGTTTAATCTTCTTCCCTCATTGATTAATTAAAAAAAATCGTACACTAGTCAATAGAATATATCAAAAATAATTGAAAAAGTAAAGGTTGTCTACTTTTACACTGCAACTGTGGTGATGCCAGATACTTTAATTTTTTTGAAAAGAATACTTGCCATTTCTTTAATTTATACTTATAATAAATCTGTAGAGAGGTAAATTCTGTACATGAAATATATTTTCAAAATAACTATCAGGGGGTGATTAGTGATCGACACTGATGCCAAAAATGCAATCAGTAATTTCTTTTTTTTGTCTGTCTGTCTGTCTGACTGTCTGTCTGTAAGTTCGTTATAGAAACAAAAACTAATCGACGGATTTTAATGAAACTGGATACATTTATTCTTCATACTCCTGGGCAGGATATAATAATACTTTCATTACGCTACGATCAATAGGAACAGTTCAGTGCAGATAAATTTTGGGAAAACAGGGGAAGTTACTCAATTTTTTAAGTTTCCGTCGCGTGTGCAGCCATAATAGGTAGGGTAGGGGTAGGGTAGGGTAGGGTAGGTTAGGGTAGGAGTGGGGTAGGGTAGGGCAGGGTAGGAATTGTTAAAAGTTTACATCTACTTTCACGCGGACGAAGTCGCGGGCGTCCGCTAGTTTTTTTAAATATGACCAATGTATCCCATTCACCTCCAACTAGTCGGGAAAGATTGTATTAGGAGTGGGTACCATAATAGACCAACGGGGCGGGAAATAAACAGTTAAGTAATGTTACTTACATATTCAGGAATGCGGGCTCTTAGATCAACATTATATACCTAGTGATGAATGTATGCAATATCAATGAACAAAAACTCAAACTAATTAGTACTCACAGTAAGAACAAGGCTTTGACATGTCTAGAGCTTTTGTTTGACGGTCCCGAAGTATCTAAGAATCTAGTAAGCATAATGCGTGGTGGATTTACAAGACAGAGGTGCTGGGTTCGATCCCCGGCTGGGCCGATTGAGGTTTTCTTAATTGGTCCAGGTCCGATTGGTATAAGGCTTCGGCCGTGGCTAGTTACCACTCTACCGCCAAGCGTAGAAACGTAGCTAAACGCTGCCAAAAACGTAACGTTACGTTTCGTCACTATCAATAAAGTTGCCATGACAACGAGTTCACAGCGCTGTAAGTTTCACATAACATAAAATTTAAAATTTTGAATAACCCCCGCTACTGAGGCACCTGCTTCCAGCGAATCCCTGCGACTTGCTTGATGTCGTCAGTCTATCTGGTGGAGGGTCGACCAACATTGCGTTTACTAGTGAGGCATCGCCATTCCAGCACTTTGGGACCCCATCGTCCATTGTCTTTTCGAACTATGTGTGTATTTCGGATCAACGCTTCTATAATAACCAAGCTTTTTTTTAGAGACTGTGCTATGAGTGGGTACAACAATAGACCAAAGGGGTGAGGATTGAACCACCACCCCTCGGTGATGAATCCAACATCTCTTACCGTTGAGCTATTGAGGCTTTAACCTGAAAGTCAAAACTAGATTCTGTACCATCTGCCTCAAGCGAGTTCTTGAGAACTTCGGATACATTGCCAGACAAATACGAAGATAATCTAGTAAAACTAATGGTCACTAGCGAAGTGGAAGAGAAAAGGCCGATGCGTGGTCAAAACACTACTCCACTACTCTCCGGCTAGTCGAAGAAAGGACAAGATGCCTTAATACAGTAAAAATCAAAATCAAACGATTTTGGAGAACACGGCCCTCACATGTGAGAAACTCTGAAAAAACTTATGTAGGAGGGACACCAACGATGTTAGAGAAACACCTTATCTCCCTTAGGATATAATTACCATCGTTGCCCTTCTCATACCGATTAAATGACAAAGTATACATGTAACCGTATATGCAGTGTGTCCCATAATGAATGAATCAAATTTCAATTACAAGATACATAATTATCTAATACAAATTTGATTAGCTTTGAATAAAACTGTAGGTTGACCAAGTTTCATGTTTCGGTCGGATTTTTAAATTATTTCTGTGCTAAAACCATCAGTACATTTTCAATCCTAATATATTTTTGGTAAATATAATGGATTAAATTATCTGTTTCACCCACGTAGTTCCCGTTCTCATGGAATTACGAAGATAAAATATAACTATAACTCCTTGATTTCTTGATTGACTCGAAAGCTGCGGATTTATGCGGATGAGAGTAGCGGAGTGTTACGTTATCTCTGTGCTACGAGTATTTTATGGGGTTGAAATCTGATTGTATTAAGCTTGAGGCGTTCAAGATGCGGACTTACAGGCGGATGCGGCGAATATCATGGAGGGATCGTGTAATCAATATTACTGTGCTGCAAAGAAAGGAAAAACTAACAGAGGTTTGGCAGCTTGTTTACAGTAGGAAACTCGAATACTTGTGTCATATAACGCGATACTCTAATTATAACCTGCTCCAGTTTATTTACTATCCAGGGAAAGATAAATAGAATACGAAGGCCTCGTCATAGACGTACTCGTATATCTTGACTCAATAATGTACGGCATTGGTTCAATATGAGTACCAGCCCCTGTAGCCAAATGACACGTCGATTCTCTTTCTACTATCGCAAACGCTTCGAAAACTAGAAAAAGGTATGCGAATGACATTTGCTATCGATAGGTCACGTGATCAAGATCTGTCATTCCCATAGAGTTCCAACATTCTAGTGTTCGAAGCGTTTGCGATCGTAGACAGAGAATCGACGTGCCACTTTCAAAGTTCAAATAGCCTTATGATTGCCAACCTTCGATAAGAGATGGCACTAGAAGAAATTATGGGACTGTTCCAACTAAGTCGTAACGTGTGGCAACCTGCAATAGGATCTTATTATCCTATGCAAAATATGCTCCATAAGCAGGTATGAATATGATTTTAATAACTCGGTGTAAAGATGCTGTTACTTGTGAGTCATGACGCCAGAGGCTCGTCTCATCGTTTAGTTGATTAGTTGCGATTGGCGTGCGCTGTGGCTCTGATTGCCATCCGGACATCGTAAGTGCAGGATACCAGACGTCGTCACAACGAGGTATGAATTTAAAAAAAATACATTTTTTTTTCTGAAAATTATATGCCCTATAAAATTAATACTGTTTTATATTATGAATTAAATTTAAATTTTAAAATAATTAATTATACAATATTTTTTTAAGTTTTATTTAGCTTTCTATATTTAATAAATTTAATTTTATTATGTTTAATTCAGTAGGTATTTTTTTTTAAATTTTGATGTGTAACGTTTATAGCCGCACGTAACACCGATTTCTGGCGTGGCGACGCATGCCGCATAAAACGTTGCCGTCACAAGAACCGAGTTTTTCGATTTGATATTGTGGTAAATTGAGGACTCACCAACGATTTCATATGTTAAGAACTACCCACGTTTTTAGAGAGTTGCAAAATTTTGAGGTAGTTTTATTTTATTTTTTCTAAATGACTACTTTTCTAATGGTAGGTTTAGGCATGAAAGTGTAACATATAAATAAAGTTACACTCGTATTTATTTCTAGTGTACGCTCGATATTTCCGCGCGAAATTTCAAAAAATCTACTGATTTTTTCAGGATACAGCAGCCCTAGGGTTATTGATAATAGGGTAGTTGACTCATATCAAATTAAATAAACAATAAAACTGAAATATATCGATATCAATCAATAAAAGCTACGGATTTCAAATAAAACTTAATTTAAAAATTATCTATTTTTCAAATTTTCCAAACTTCAATAACACTATTGTCCATTTTGTGAAACAATGTTACTTGATGTACTAAACGTCAAAGTAGTTGTTTCTAATATTTTAGTCAAACTGTTTGGTTCCGTTTGGTCTTGGTAAGGGATTTGTTAACGTGACGTCATGAAACAGTTAAAATATGGATAGACCATTATGGCGTTTTGGCTCGTATTGTCAAAAAATATTTAAAAATTAAAATTTTCATGTAATCACGTAAAAAAAAGTATGATTTTGTTTTCCAAGACAATTTAACAAAAAGTGTCAACTAGGCTTTTGTTAGTCAGTAACCTCCTCTATCTTCCAGTGAAAGTCTCAACTAAATCGGTTCAATCATCAAAGAGTAGCCCGGACAAACAGACATTCAAAGAGACATTTATTGAAAAAATATTGGTTGTTTTTAACCGACTTCAAAAAAAGGAGGAGGTTTCTCAATTCGACCGTATACATATTTTTTTTAGTCATGTAACTATAAGAACTTGAGAAAACACAGTTATTATGAAATGACAGTCATACTCTTCATTTTTAATTATATGTAGATATATGTAGACATTACTTAGGTTTTCAAGCATTATTTTCAGACAGGTGGTAGGTTTCACGTATACTTAATTAGGCAATTAATTTAACGTTCAAGAAAGATGCATAGATATAACTTAACGTAATATTGCAAAGTATATTACAAAGCTGTACATCAACGCATACAGACGTAAAAGTAAAAAAAATGTACAAAACAGAAGGCTGACGTCATTTTGAATTTATACGTATAACCAACGGATACTTTCGAATATTGAATTATGTATTTATTGTAATATTACTGGGATAAAATTCGCCTTATTGTTCACAATTGTTGTCAAAAGTTCTAGTTATAAATTTTTTTATAGTTGAGATAAAATTTTCATTGCAGATATACATTATAATATATACCTACGTATTTTGAAATAAATTAATATAGACATTTTTAAAGTTCTGAAGAATTAAGACGCGATTAATGTGCGGTTATAATATGCATCCGATTGAATTTTTTTTTGGCTACGGCGGCCAATCTCAATTTTGAGATTAACCATGTGCGCTGGAGATATAGTGCACAAGTGTGTGCGAAAGCACAGGTGCACTATCTATTCTCTCATTCTCATGCGACGGTAGACCGACACTACCGGTGTAAGATCAAGCGCAAGACCGACGGCTTTAAGTGCTTTCCGACATAAAGCCGTCGGTCCGTACGGGGGTGTATTTTTTTGTTGGCCTTATCAAGGATTCGAACCATGGACCTAATTGTCGGTAGCTGAACCGTTTTAACTGAATCTACTTACTGAAATATGTTTGCCAATAAACTTAAGATTTAAAAAATTTTGCATTTTGATACCATTTTGATGATAATTTTTTAGGATTACTTTTAACATTTTTCGCCACATGAATTCAGATTCGGCCTTCGCGATTGATAAGCTCACCTCTTACTCATTATACTCGTATGTATATTAGTACATAAACAATTTTTCTTATAAGAATAGAGGTAAACTCGTTTAAGAATTAATATTATTAGTTTATTAATAATTAATTAAAATGAATACAATATTATCAATATAGACTAATTAATAATAGTGAAAAAGCAGGCATTCAAGAAATTCATTAAATATATAATTTTAAATACGTAAATTTATTGGTATTAAGTATTACAAATGTATATAATTTAAATCATTCAAAACAGTGTTTTTTTCGCTTGGTATTTAAGTATCTTGATGAAATAAAAGAAAAGAAAAGTTTAATCAAAAATGAAGTAAAATGTTTGCAATCCCTGCTGGCTCAACTCTGCCCTCTGGGTTACTTACTCATTCAGTCGGAGCTAGTTGTCATCTGTGTCCAGGACCCCTTAAAGGAGTTTTGAAATTGTGATTGACTTTAAGGTCGAACTGCGAAGTCATATCCACATAATCGCATCTTGACGTGAAAATGTATTACCATAGCAAATCCGCGATTTTAACTCATCCGTGCAGTCGTTTAGAATGCGTGGAACGGTGAGATGTTTGTTTTGAATTTATTTCATCTGCAGTTAGTAAATATAATATGTACTAACTTATGAAGATAAGAATTGCGCCCACGCATGTATGATTATGACCTGAGTAGGTATGTAATTCATCAATGCGATTTAATTACAATTAATTATGGTGCTCTTTGGTAGTGCTACATATGAATGAATGAATGAATGAATGAATGAATGAATGAATGAATGAATGAATGAAAAATGAATGAATGAATGAAATATACTTTATTGTACACCAAAAATAATAATAACAGGCAAGAAATTAACTTAAAAACTAATGTACAATTGGCGGCCTTATCGCTAATGAGCGATCTCTTCCAGACAACCAATCGAAAAAAGAGAAAATAAATACAAGGAATAATGCATAAAGACGGGTGTACACATAAAAAGAGAAGTAGAAGATATATTACACTTAGATAATAATATATTAAATCAAAATCAATATATTTATATACAAACACATAAATATATTTATATACATATCTTACTGTTGAACAAAACTAGACACTTTTCATTGGATAATATGAATTAACAAATAAATAAAATTTTCCAACAGATAACATACTCGTAAGATCCATTTACTAGGTGGGTGGAGTAATATAAGCATACGCCTTTACGCCTTTTACAATACTGTTTTGTGATAGGCCTCAAAGATTCATTATCAACGTTATCATGATCTTATACATATACTAGATAGTGAACTATAAGTCTTCAAGCAATGCGTGTAGCCAGTGGCAATTATAGGCTCTTAAGAGTCACCATGGGAGTGATGGTGAGAGCTTTGCTCAGAGTATATCTGCGTTATTGAAACAGAAACGAGGAGATCCGCCAAAGCATCAAATTAACTGACTTGGAACTCATCATATTAGGATAGTCTTTAGGCCTATGTGTAGCGGTGGATATCCCTCGGCTAAGAATGATGATGACTGAGATTTTCCCCGGTTACGACTCCAATTTATAACACTTTTAAATTATTGTAAAATTATAATAAATAAATATTATGGGTTATAAAAATAAATAGTTTTATCTCGCTGCGTAGCTGTGTATATCAGTAGTGTAACCTGGATAAGAGTATCAGCAGAAAATTAGTGCTGGATGCTCCAGCATTTGCTTGGATCATGCAGCAAAATGCTGAGCATTTTTGTCATGTTTGGCAAACATGACAGTGTGGTGTTGCTTCTACTACTCGAGTTTTGGTCTTGCCTTGCTCAGGTGGTTGAGGCATCGGTGCTTCGGCATTGAGGTGTGCGGTACAATTTAAAATAAACGTTTTTTCTTTCATTCTTTCTTTCAATGATAGTGCAGCTAGCTAGGAAATCTCTGAGGGTATATTTTATCTTGGTATTCCTACGGGAACGGAAACCACGCGGATGAAACCGCGCGCCGTCTGCTAGTGTTGTAATATACTTGTTCTTCTATGCTGACATCTATAATTTATAATAATTATGTAATTGGACAAATTCTGTTATATGTGTCAGCGTAAATTGTAAATACCGTTAGATTATAATCTATCTCGCGAGATTGTGAACTGTCGATAGATTTTGATCTCCATACATACGTTTCCTTAGAACCAGAACTTGAGTGACTCAGAAACTAATGGTTAGGTTAGGTTTGGTATTTTTTTATTTGTGAATTCAGTCTATTGACAGTTCACAATCTCGCGAGATAGATTATAATCTAACGGTACTTACAATTTTGCAGTGACATATGTATAAAAATGTTCCCTTTTCATTAATCGAATTAGCTGCTTATGCCAGTGCTAACGGCTTGACGTCCGATAAAACTGATCGTGTGTTGGTCGCGATGTACATGAGATCATGCATATCGCAACTTATCGACTTATCGGATGGTGAGTGACTATCATTAACCATTCCCTTAGTCATTATGTCTTAATATTTAATGAGGATTTATCTTTTTTAGTTCGTTTTTATTTTCATTTTATTTATTTCACAATTTAATGTTTTAAACAACAGTAATATTACCTATCTTTGGCAAATAATATGCGTTGCCAGCAAGAGTATGCCATTTGACGTAAATAGAGTACCTATCTATGTAGGTACTACTAGAAAAACTTCCGTGTCGAAGCGGTGTGACGTGTAGTTTTTAGTTTTGGTTTAACGTTGTTAAAGAGACTACACTAACTTGAATTGCACTTTGGTTATTACTTAGTTTTAGTTGTAAATAGTTAAATGAGTTTTTCGAAATCATTATCATCCAGAAACGACTCGAATTTGATGGGGTATGTAAATTTTTCTGATCTTTTGCTAGAATATAAGATATTGACTCCATTTCAAACCTTCCGTTAGATACAGATTTTAAAGACTTAAAATCGTAGCTTTTGACGATTTGGTTATCTTAAATAAATATTTTTTTGAAATCTAATGACACTGTTTAAGATTTTCTATGAATCAGGGTTTTCTTTTTAGTAAATTAAGTAATTGGATAAAATATTAACATGGATCCATTATCCAACATGCATTTTTTGTATACTCGATAAATGTATGAACTGGCTTCTTTTCCTTTTTTAGCTAGGACCCCCTTCTTATTAGGACCCACTACAGGATTTGGCTCTGTGAGTAAAATGGGTTAGGCTATAATAGGTTAAGATAAAATGAGGATGATGCTGATGATTCATTATTATCGAATACCGCCACCAAGCAATATTTTAGTAACTTAGCTCGTATAAAATTACACTAACGAAACAATATAATGTTATATCCAAATGTAACATACTGCATTTTTATTGATTTCGCAATGAAAACCAAATTATTATTTTTAGCTCGTATTACAAATACCTTTCTGGAAAGTAAAGCTAAGCGAAAATAATGAATGGCTTAACACCGTACCTAGTGGAATTTAGTTTCATTCAGACAAAATTTTTAAAAAGCAACCAAGCATTTAGTTGCTAAGCAAGATTTTTTGCTTAGCAACTAAGGGTTAAAAGTAAAAAAATGAACAAGTCGAGGTGCGAGTCCAAGGTTTCGTACGTAGGTAGGGTCATTATAAATAGTTCAGGAATCGAATGGCGCTGTTTTTGTCGAGCTTATTCCTAAATATATACACCCCAAGTGTGTTAAGACTTAATTATAAATATATAAGTAAGTTTGAGATTTTTTCTTGTACTTGTGGTATAGATCGCATTTAATTGCTAAATTTTAGATTATTTAAGTATCCTGCGATTTTATTCGCTTGAGAGTGGTTTTGCTGAATAAACAGTTAACTATTATTTTCAATTTTCATGCAACTGTATACGTTTGTAAGTATATAGTTTAAATTTCAACTTGATAATTTAGATTTGATTTATTACAAGTAGGTACAGCCAACTGTACCGATTCGAGGGAAAATACTATTGAAAAAAAAACATGACAAGTGCGAGTCGGACTCGCTCACCGAGGGTTCCGTTAAAATTTGTAGGTACATACATTATGCGTTTGCTTAACCTCGGTGACGATTACTTACCTACTTAAAATAAAAACTGTATTTTTTATGATTTAGTTGTATAGGTTTTTCCTTTTACTTGAGTATAGTTTATGACATGACGGTACCTATCACTTGCCAAATTTTATAGTTCTAATAATAAAACAGAATGACATACATTAAAAGATTCACATTTATAATACGTATTACTGTAATACTTGATTCAGCTTCTTGTGCGATATTTAACATTTAGGGTTCCGTATAGGCTATATGTCAGAAATAAAAATAAAGTTTTTGCACACCACACTAGATTACAACAAATTAGTAACTCTTTTAAGGGCAATTGCATGCGTTTTTATAATAAACTACCACATGAAGCCACTGGAATGTCACTCAAAAAGTTCAAAGTGTTTATTAAACGGAAGCTTTTAGTAAGTCTTATTATAGTGTTAATGAGTACTTTTACTTTTACAACAGCAGGGTAAGTAACAGTCTCCAATTCCAGGCTCCTCACCTACTTACCCTCTTTAAAAAATAAATTAATATTAAATAAGCGAAGGGAAGGTTTTGAGGTCCCAATAAATTAATTTTATTTATTTCTACTCTATATTATATTTCTCACTGAAAACTTCTAATAATTTATTTATTTATGACACTAATAAACACACAAAATATAATTATAAAGGTATATATATTTATATGATTATTTATTATGTTCTTATTATTAATTATTAATTAGTAACACTTCTTCTTGTTGTTTCCGCCCGCGTCACCACATGGCTCCACCGAAGACCAGCGCTGCGCTGGTGCATCCATCACTAGCGTAGCACATGCTGAGTGGTGACCATTTTGGTACCACACACATCATTTTTTTATATTTTTTTGGATTTAATTTAGTTTTATTAGTTTAATATCTCTAATTTATTAGTTCACTATATTTTAAAAATTACTTTCTTAGTTTTAAAGTATTTGTTGTCTTTTGTGTATTATGTGTGTGTGTGTGTCCAAATAAAATAATTTTCTTTCTTTCTTTATTTAAATGATAAAAAAGCTTGGTGTTAAATTGTATTATATGACTGTGTGCTTAGTTTTAAATAAGTTAGTAAAATGGTGGTAAATAAAAAAATAAATAAACCTAGGCTGAGTTTTTTGTGGGCTCTTCTCGAACCATGGCGCGATTGGAACCTTCGTAACTTTAATTTTAAGTTTTCGAATGGTTATTATCACCATTATCTTAAGTATAATATTATTACCTGACGTTTCGAAAGAGCTTGTAAACTAAGCCTATTTGAAATAAATGAATTTTGACTTTTGACTTTATAAATTTCATATTTTTTCATTTTAACTATACTTGGGAAAAAGCTATACCATGTTACAAAGCTGACATTGAATTGATCTTTTAAGTTCTCTCAAAGTGCTTCATTTTAAGCCTAAAAATTCAGCATTTTTTGTTTTTCTTAAAATTTAATTAAGTTACTTGGCAAAAGAAAACAACGTTTCATGAATACAACCCATAAAAGCTTTTTTAACCGACTTCAAAAAGGAGGAGGTTCTTAATTCGGTCGGTATTTTTTTTTTTTTTTTATGTATGTACACCGATTACTCAAAGACGCCTGGACCGATTTCAAAAATTCTTTTTTTGTTTGAAACGGTATAGTCCCCATTTGGTCCCATTGCCATCATGTCAAGATCTGATGATGGAATCCTGGAGAAATTGAGGGGAACTTTCGAAAATTATATGGGTGTCTAGTATGTTCGTAAACTTTTCCATTTAGTACTTTTAAGCACTACAATTTCATGAAGGTTCGAAATCGATCTGATGATGGAGCCATAAAACAGACGAGGGAACTCCTCGGCGATTTACAGCAGCTACCTTGTATTTGGGCTTGATTAATTTGTATTAATGAGAACTTTCTACATAGGTAGGTTGTGACTGTCATTTAAGGGTTTGGTGATGAAGACCAAGGACAATTAAGGGAACTCCTTAACAGTTTACAGAAACTACCTTGTGTTTGGCCTTTAGGGGTCTGATATATTCGTTTGAGATGAAATTTTACACTAAAAATGGAAAAATAATAAAAATTTTAATAAAAAAAATACATCCGACTTCAAAACCTAAAGACGTACCCACTAAACTAAAAAGTGAAAAATAACATCATAATATGTTCTACCTGTTGATCAGTATGAAGGCGGTGCTTAGCCGGTGTTGTCTTAATTTAAGCAATTTCTGACAGGACCACATGAAACAACACTGTCTGCAAAATCTAAATTTATAAGATATTCTCACATGGCTTGAATTAATATATCACCGGCTTAGCATCGCCTTCATACTGATCAGCAGGTAGAACATATTATGATGTTATTTTTCACTTTTTAGTTTAGTGGGTACGTTTTTAGGTTTTGAAATCGGTTGTATTTTTTTATTATTTATACAAAATATTGTTTCATACGGAACCGTCCAAACATTAGATTGCATTTCGCACTTGACGGCCATTGTTATAAAGTGATATGTAAGAGTGTGCATTTTGGATATAACAATTAGTAAGGGAACCGATGTCATTGCATACGCTCCTAAAATATGTGAGTAGCACTTTTTCAATATAAATTATAAAAAAATATACTCAAATAATAAATAAAAATTCATCTTTATGAATTGGAAAATACCTCCAAAAGAATTGACTATTTGTAAAATATATATTTTTCTAAATTATAAGTAATTTTTTTTACATTAAAATTTTCTTTAAAAAGGATATTTGATATTAACAACATTGGTAAGACCCTAACAGCCGAATCAATCATTTTAAATTTAAGAATTTTAGATGAAGAATGACAAAATCCAGTTAGTATGAATGAATTTTAATATTTTTTTAATTTGATTTCAATACAGAGTAAAAAGTAACCGGTAATTTGGTAATGATATTTATTCAAGAAATTTCTATTGAATATAATACATAATTATATAATATTGGAATATAATAAATTTAGTATTGAATGTAGGGTTCCGCGCGGCACGGAACTAAACGCGGCGACGTTGTTACTTGGAAAGCGGGTGACTCCAATAATATTTTCTTTTATAAATTGTAATTTTAAAATATTATTTAAAAAAATATTATATAGGTATCTATACTAATATTATAAAGAGGAAAACTTTGTTTGTATGTTTGTTTGTTTGTTTATTTGTAATGAATAGGCTCAAAAACTACTGAACCGATTTTAAAAATTCTTTCACCATTCGAAAGCTACATTATCCACGAGTAACATAGGCTTAATTTTATTTTCTAACGGCTTCCGATGAAAATCCACACCCATACTACACGACATTACGACAGTACGTCTTAGCTAGCCCCATAGGGTGGGGACTAGCCACGGCCGAAGCCTCCATCAGCCAGACCTGAACTAATTTAGAAAACCTGAATCAGTCCAGCCGGTTTCGAACTCAGGACCCAGGACGTTTTGTAAATCCACCGCGCATACCACTGTGCCACGGAGGCAGTCAAAATATACTAACATTTAAAAATAATAAAAATAAATAGGTAGGAAAAAAGCTAGTCGTTCCAGAGATCCAGAAAAACGCCAAGCCAGAAAGGCGCCACAAAAGTAGCTGAAGCGCGCGACACTTGTGGCCGGTGGTCGACACTTGTAATCGGTGGCTGACTTTTTTAGCCATACATGCAGTATTATAATCGCGCGAATGACGTATACAGCGTTTAGTGGCCGGTGAAGGCCACGAGAAACGAGCAGCGACGATTGTAGCGTGTGGCGCCCCATATAAAATGTATGAACACTACAGGAAATACGCCAGTAGCAGTGTTTTGTGGTTGTGGCCGGTGACCCGTGTGTGGGAGCCCTTAACATGTGGAATGTGCTGACCAATTTTTTTTTCTTTACAGAACAAAAGTTGGTACAAGATATCTTTGAGAGAGGAATCTTGAAAAACTAAGTATGGATCGTCGTAAACTTCAAGACCTTTTCAAAAAACCCGTTCCTGAAGATGAAGAAAGCCTGTTGGGCAAAAACGATTCAAATGGGTGAGTAGCTTTTAGTAACAAACTTTGATATGCATTGATGTAAGAGTTTTCAGGATCTACGGCATGCCTCTTTACTTATAGGAGAGGGAATTGGAACTTAATCCCACCATATTGTTACAATACAAGCTGGCGGGCTTAATGGTCTTCTAGCAATTACTATCAGATGGTAATTAGTGGCAGTGATCGGGACTGTTGGATAACGTACTCTCCGAGGGTACAGGTCCTTTCGTAGCGGTGTGTACTGTGCATGTGTTAGTGTTTTTTTTAAGTCTTCAGTCTTAATTTTTTTTATTCTTTACAAGTTAGCCCTTGACTACAATCTCAAACCTAATGGTAAGTGATGATGCAATAAAAATGGAAGCGGGCTAGCTTGTTAGGCAGAGTATAAAAATCCACACCCCTTTCGGTTTCTACACGACATCGTACCGGTACGCTAATTCGCTTGGGGGTACGTCTTTGCCGTTACGGTTAGGGTTAGGGTGGTAAGCCGGGGATCGAACCCAGGACCTGAATCTTGTAAATCCACTGCGCATATAACTACGCCACGGAGGCTGTTAAAAATATTACTAAAGGAAGAAAAGTATTTTATATTTACTTATGTAATACTGGCCGATCCGACGGATATTATAACTTTGGTGAAACAGCTCTTTTCATATGTACACGGTGCCATATTCCAGATTAAATCCAAGCAACTACATAAACACACAATATTTCATCCAAATCGAGCTAGTCCATTAAAAGTTATGTGACAAGCACGGGTAAAAAAAAATAGGAAACAAGTTATAACTTACCTTCGAAATAATTTTAACTGGAGACATGTCGCGTTATGCTTAACAATACTAACTGTGAGAGATAACAAATATTTATGAAGAAAAATTGTAGCTTCCAACTCTTTTTATATCTTGATTTATCGCTCTGGTACAATTGTGAAGTTGTTTTCATAAAATACTGGAGCTAATCTCTACTGTAGATTAGCAAGGATATTCTTAATTGCAAAGTATTATTTTTTATTGTACCTATTGGAGGAATACTTTTCTAATATTTGCTCTGTAGTAAATATATACAATTTAACAATACATAGCACTATAGTACAATAGGCTTGAAGCAAATGTTACATATGGATTTTTTTCTTTTTTCATAAAAAAGTTTAAAAAAAGAAAAAATAATACAGCGGATCTCCCCATTTTTGGAAATCGGTTTAAAAGGATCCTATACGATGGCTATACTAATGTGTACTGTTTACCAGGAAACAAATTAAAATCACACTTACTAATAATTTTATTCTAATTAACTTGTTCATAAATTAATGATAATAAATTTAATTATAAGCTTAAAACGATAACTTAAATTTAATATATTTTGAACAAATAAATAAGTTATGAAATGATATGCGTCATTCTAACTTATTAGTTGATGAACATTGCACTTCATATGAATTTAGTATAAATCGGTCTATACTAAATCCATACGAAGTGCCAGAAGTGAGAATATTGAACTGTATATACATAACAGATCACATAATATGCCAACCACTGTTGGTACAGTGGTTGGCATATTATGTGGTTTAGGATTGCGAGGTTCAGGGTTAGAGCCCTGATACCGACTTTGGAGTAATTTGCTTGTGTTGTATCCCTGGCCTCGAAGAGCACGTTAAGCTCTCGGTACCGTCTACCGGTTACTACCATTAACATCTAATAGTGTGTAATTAAAGAATTTACCATTATCACCCTACGCCCACTAACTCGCATTGGAGTTGTGTGATTGGTCTTAGCCCCATATCTCTCCTTCCTTATGAGGAAGGCCTGGCCTGTAACGGGCCGTTAAAACAGCCTGGTGTAACAATATGACTTACAAAGAAAAAAAATGTATTTTTAAAATGGGTAGATTTCAGTTTTACATAATATTTATACAGTGGAATATCCTCAATAAGCTAACGGCGAGCTTTTCATTTGTTATATTAGTTGTAAGTTTGACAAAAGTGAGATAATCTCGTCGCTATCCGTGATTGTCGGCCAAATTAGCGAGCCCTCGATTAATATAAACGAGACGAAAAAGTACCATTGTCGTCACTAAATATAATAAGGAAACAACAAAAGATAAAGTTCCGTGCTGATATCTATTACGTTAATAAATATGCCACCGACAAACAACCGATTTCCAGGGTTGACTATTCAAATGGATATTTTTTAATATCATGTTGTTAGTCAGTTACTCTGTCTGACTTGTTTGATTTTTAAACATCAGTGTACATACATACATACATACATAGACTGGCAAAATCATTACCCTTCCTTCTAATAGACTTGTTATCTTCTATGGTAGCTTATTCGAACATGGACCTTTATTAACTACGACAGGTCAATATTAATTTTGCGTAGACTATATTAAACATCATTATAAATTGCCAAGCATTACCTAACCCTTAATAGGGTTGAATATTATCCCTTCATATAATAGAGAAGACATAAAGATATTCTATATACTACACATCTCTAATAATTGTCTTAGGGTGATATTGTTGGACTTCGTAACGTCCTGCTGAATTATTCACTAGCATTGAGTAGGTACTTTTATTTGATACTAGCGGACGCCCGAGACTTCGTTCGCATGGAATTCAGTTTTTCACAAATCCCGCGAGAACCATGGATTTTTCCGAGATGAAAAGTAGCCAATGTGTTAATTTAAAGTAAAATCTATTTTCATTTCAAATTTCAGCCAAATCGCTTCAGTAGCCGCAGCGTAAAAGAGGAATAAACATACTTACAAACTTACACTTTTACACTTACACACAAACTTTCGTCTTTATAATATTAGTGTGATAGTGTGATACGTGAAAGGTGACTAAATATTTTGAACCAGGCACGTTACAGAAAAAAAATAATGCATAATCCTTTATTTTATATTACTCTACTCGCAAACCAAAATCATCAAAATTCACAGAAATATTTTATGTGAGTTTGGTCAAATCGTGCATTTTATAATGGACTTAGGTGCTTGCCCTTATATTAATTGTATGCAATAGTCAATCAAACTGAGAATAAACCAGTTTAAAACTTTTATTCACAAGTTTTCTGGAAATAAAAAAAAAAACATGAAAAATCACATCCTGAAATTGGGTACCATTAAAATATTTTTTTTTTGTATTTTTTTATTGATTAATAATGGCTTGCTACTAATTAGCGTTTGGCTGCAACCTCATTTGAATTTAAGCGACAAAAATTCACTTCAAGATGGCATCCCGCCAACTTGGAAGAAATACAGCTTATTCAACCTACACTCTCATTTTTTTTTCTACGCATCGCACCAGTGCCACATCCCATGGCTTAATGGGCTTCCCGAAAGGGTTGTAACTAGCCAGGGTTTGTAGCCATGTGGCACGTTGATTCTCTTTCTACAAACGCTAACGCTTTGAAAACTAACAAAATGTATGGGAATGACAATTCGATCAATAGCTTGATCACGTGACCTGTTTTGTAATTTCCATACATTATTTAATTTTGGAGCGTTTGCGATCGTAGAAATATAATCGACGTATCACATGGCTACAGGCCCAACACCGGAAGAAAAGAAATTAAATAGACTAGAACTAGAAATCTTAGAAAGCATTTTAACTTTGCTAAAATAAATTAAAATGTAGGTAGTCGTTGAAAAAGTTAAGTTAAGTATGTAAAATATGTATTAAACTACCTCGTTGAGGCTAACGGAGGGGATTGACATATTGCCAACCCTAGTTAAGTGGAACAAGGTATAGGAGATGATGATTAACTACAATCGGTCGGTCCATTGATAATGTCTATAAAGTTGTGAATTCGAATCCTGGGCCCAATTATTCCCAAAAAATGTCAGTTTCATCCTGAAATTGGCGGTTGACTCACAGAGTATGTTTGCCGGTCTCTTATATTTGTAGACCTATTCACTAACTTTGACGTGTCTTAGCCACTTAATAGAATTAACAAAATGTCAATAACAACCGCTTGGGCTGATGAAATAATTAGAAAAGTTTGTAAAAATTGTGTAACAAACGCAACGGACAGGCATGGCGAAAAATGGAGAAGGCCTTCACCCGTAATGGGGACCATATTGAATAGAAAATAAAAAAAGAAAAGATTAAAAAATATATTAATTTAAACGAAATTTTATGTAGTGTGAAATTATCATAATTATCAACTACGAAACGGTTTGCATCCACATTTCATTCGTACAGCAAAAATTTTGAATACCCTTCCGGCGTTTGTGTTTCCTGACACTTACAATTTAAACACCTTCGAAGCAATAGTGAATAGGCATCTTCTAGGTAAATGCGCTCCAATTTCATCATTATCAACCCATATTCGGCTCACTGCTGAGTTCGAGTCTCCTCTCAGAATGAGAGGGGTTAGGCCAATAGTCCACCACGCTGGCCCAATGCAGATTGGCAGATTTCACACACGCAGAGAATTAAGAAAATTCTCTGGTATGCAGGTTTCCTCACGCTGTTATTCCTTCACCGTTTGAGGCACGTGATATTTAATTTCTTAATCAACTGAAAAGTATGAGGTGCATGCCCCGTACCGGATTCGAACCCACACCC
Source organism: Bicyclus anynana (assembly GCF_947172395.1). Taxonomy (NCBI): domain Eukaryota; kingdom Metazoa; phylum Arthropoda; class Insecta; order Lepidoptera; family Nymphalidae; genus Bicyclus; species Bicyclus anynana. Next base: position 16,338,328 of record NC_069110.1, on the reverse strand, counting down.
TTCGGAGGCAAAGGTCGTTTCCACTGGGCTATCACGGCTCTTGCGCTCCAACTTAGATCGCATTAATGCTTTCCAGTTTCCATCAGGCGTAATTGTATATTGCAAAAAAAATGTCCGGTCCTTTATTTAACTTTGTGATATTGTAACAGCCTACCGTATCAGTCTGAAAATGTTTATTAAAAAACGTGACTTACTCCAAAAATATTAATTACGAAAGAGATTTATTAACAGAAGTGATTGAAGGTTTATTTATTTTTGGGCAGATTTATTTCATTCATTTGGTTGAGTTTAATTAATTAAAAGGGACAGAAAATAAACGGTTTACAAGTGGAGTGGAGCGTGGGTTCGTTAGTTACGAGTACCTACCTACACAATTATGATATTAGGTGCGTGTGCTTTTCTACGCCAGGTCGTGATGCTAAACGTGTACTTATTTGAGCGGGTTTTGGTAGACCATTTGATAGAAAGAGTGGTTGTATAGGAATTATTTCTGCTATCGGCGCTATCGGCGGAGATATTTTTCAACTGACGAGAGACAGAGAGAAGGTTAACAATTCGACTTGTATATATTTTTTTATGTATGAACATCGGTAACTTTTTATTGAGTAGTCCGATTTTGTTAATGTTTTTTTTTATTAGAAAGGGTATTTTTCGAATTAAATCCCATATGTTTCCCAAAGTTCAAAATAAAGTCCACACCTAAGGGGAGAAAATTATATTTTTTTATAAATTAGAGTATTTTAATAATTCTTTACCACCACACGGGCTTGGCACCGACTTCAAAGTAATCAATAGGTAGAAAATCTTATAATGTTATTGTTCCATTTTTAGTTTTGTGGGTATGCTAAAGTTTTGAAGTCGGTTGTATTTTTTTTTAAATAATAATATTATTCCATGAAAAGTTAGTTTCTAAAATCTGATTTGTAACTGTGATCAGCGCTTGGTTTTTGACAACCTCTCACAGACAGGTCCTGGGTTCGATTCCCAGCACGGGTCATTTTAGGATTTAATATTTACTGAATTGGCTCTGTTCTGGTCTGGTGGTAGGCTTCGTCCGTGGCTTATTACCACCCGGGCAAAGATACCGCCAATCTAGCGTTCCGGTACGATGCCGCGTAGAAACTGTTAGATAGTAAAACTGCACTTCTTCCATGTAAAAAGTTCGCTCCCATCATAGACTGCATCGTCACTGAACACCAAGTGAGATCGCAGTCAAGGGCTGACTTGTCATTGAATAAAAATAAAAGCTTACAGCTTTGTCCGATTTTCGTTCAGAATTTTCAATGTTTGATAATACTCAGTGCGAAAAGTAGTGAGCTATGCTTGTGTTGTCTCTGTCTAATGGTATCAGAAATGAGGAGATCCGCAGAAAAACCAAAGTTACCGGCATAACTCAACGAATCGTAAGGTTGAATTGACGCGGCATATAGTTCGAAGAGCAAATGGTCATTGGGGTACTGAGGCGCTGGAATTGCGACCCCTGACCGGAAAGCACAGTGCTAGTTGAACACTAAGGTGGAATAATTATATTATGAGGGTTGCAGGGAGTCGAATGCATGCGGCTCAGAACCATATTGTTTGAACTATGTTCAGCACGTGGACATATAAATACCATGTACCTAAGGGAAGTCAGTGAACCTTAAGACTCAGGCTTACTTAGTTTAAGGGCCAGAATATTTAGATATGATTTTTGATACTTCTACAATAATTACTAATTGGGACCCCAACGTCCACCGGCTTTTCGAACCATGTGCTCTGCCACTTCAACTTCGCGACTCGTTGACCTAAGTCGGTGGTTCATCTGCGGTGTTTTCAATTCTTATTCGATCACGCAGAGATACTCCTAGCATAGCTTGTACCATTGCTCGCTGAGTAACTCTGAGCCTTCATATGAGGCCCATAGTTGAAGTCTCAACAGCTCCACGGTAAGAGCGGTCGGACTCATCACCGAGGGGTGGTGGTTCGATCCCCTCCCCGTTATAATTGTCGTACCCACTCCTAGCATAGTCTTTCCCGACTATTTGAAGGGGAATGGGAATATTGGTCATAATATTATTATAAAAAAATGTCAATTATTCTTTAAAAAAAAATACTTCGTCGCGGTTGGCAGCGGAAACTCTGCTAGAGATTCGTAACACCCCTTGCTCCGCAGTTACCGTAATTTAAGTTATGACCACGCTGGGTATGCGGGTTGGTCAGCGCAAAGATTCTTCGCACAGTTGTTGGTGCTGCTCGACACCGGCCTGAGCCATTTTAAAAATCTAACCATTGGGAATGGATATACCGCTATTTGTCGGTCGTCAGAGCCTCGTCAGCCCATCTATAGGGTGCACCACCAGCAGGTAGTTAAGGAGACTGACTGTATCTACTAGCCTCCCCCTTACACCCTTTTTCTTAGTAATTTAATAATAATTTAGAAATTTATTTTACTTAGTAATTAAACCTACATTCGTAAAGAAGTGGAGATTTTATAAACAGAAGACTTTTGGTAAATTACATAGAATTAATTTAATTTAATTATATGTATTTTGTGTTTTCCAGTAACGTGCCTCCAGAAAGTAATGTTCCTCAGAGTGGCGCCTCTGGATTATTTCGACAGGTATTTAATAATTAATTTTAAAGTAAAACATACAAAAAATATATTGACAGTGCACGCAATGCCAAGAAACTTTAATTGTAAAAAGAAGTTCCGGAACGACAGAAAACAAAACCAATAGCTTGGTACGGATGCATAGATTAAAAACTACCCGCATGGGAGTTATTTTATTTTTTTGTCTAGGCATTCTTAAATCATATGGATTCAAGAATTTTAAACCATATAAATATTTCAATAGTAAACAATAACTATCTCTGCTAAGTTTAAGGTTTAAGAAGTAACTATCTTTTAGAAGCTATGAAAAGTGTTAAATAATATTTATGACTTTGTTCTGGGAATTTTCATGTTTTTTAATAGCATCCAGGATTTTTTTTTACTAATCGAAGTTATTGGTTCTATGATACTTAAATAGTTCAAAAATGAACCATGCTCTAATGTGTGCTACAATATTTTATTACGTCATAAAAATATACGTAGCGATGTCGTGTTGTTCGTATTAACCGCGGCACGTCTTAATCCGTTTGATTTCCACTTGTCAATTTCTGTCAAGTTCAGTGTTGCAATCATATAAATTTTATAATAAATCCGTAAACCCATTTTAAAGTTTGTTTTCCATATTGTTCAATAAGTTAGGTTGTAAATAAATAATTGTTTATTACAGAAATCATTTAGAGCTTGCGATCGCCAACTGAATGCGTTATCCTCGTACATGCGATGCGCTTGCTCCTTAGACAAAACACCCGCCATTGGGAGTCTATTTACAAGCAAGATGGCGGCCTCGCCGGCCAATAATCCATCAATTCCGTGGTCTCACAGTCATGAGGACTACGAATTACGAGATGTCATTGGTATGTATGTTGTAATTAATTTATAATTTCAAAATTATTCTAAATAATCAAAGACTGTTGATTCTTTTAATTTTATTGCTGTACACTTGTGTTATTTTTAAGATTATCTGATTAGTAATATTGTATGTCAATATAAATAGAATATTCATGAAATGCTAATTAATTCACAACCAATACCAAAAACTTGGAATGATTCTAAGTACTAAACCCTTTTGAGGATAATATGAGGAACTTTCTCGAAGTTTTACCTAATAATATCCTTGAGGATAATGAGTTGTGGTCTTACAGTAGGTACAGTGCTTACACCAACTCACATTATTGACAGAATCCGCCCATTTCTATGCAGCAGTATGTAAACATTGTGTATTGAATTACATTTTGTCGTCATGCTGTTTTCATATTCAAGCAAAAATAACATCAACATTATACTAAGTACAAACCCTAGAAATAGTTTGTATTCATATTAATAAATGGCTACTTATTTTAATAGCATAATATTTAATATAGTAGTAGTCTTTGATTATATAAGGTAGTAGTAGTATATGAGCTCCTATAAAACAAATTTCACCTCTGCTCATTCTGATATCTCTCCCCCGTGGTGTGTACAAGCTCCTATTAATAAAATTATCAAATATCTTGCCCGTTTATATCATTTATTTTGTGATACTTTTATTTGCAGGTGTTGGGGCAACTGCTGTTGTTTATGCAGCATTTTGTAAGACAAAGGGTGAGAAATGTGCCATAAAAAGAATAAACTTGGAAAAATGGAATACATCAATGGACGATCTGTTGAAAGAAATTCAAGTGAGTGACCTTAACTATTAAAATTTTATGTGCGTCCAAATCTTTTATTATGTTGAAGATATTATGAAATCGATGAGCTTTTCCATGGAAATAAGTCATTGGCAGATAAATGAACTGTAACTGTAAGAGTACAAGTTAGTAGTGAACCAGATAGACGTTGTCCTATCTGGAACATCAATTTTATGATATGCAATGAAAGTTCAGCTGCCTCATTAGTCCAGTAGTTATGCACCTAACCACTTATCCTATATGTATATAGCCTAAGTGGCTTAAGATAAAGACTTGCTATATTTCAGTCCACAGTCTTAGTTGTGGGAGTATTGTAGGTTATACTATTATAATAATAAGCTTTTATTTTGCCTTACTATTATGTACAACCCAGTGTCAGTTCTTGAAATCAGCAGTGCATTGCTCTACTGGGACTGAATGATTATCAGTGACAGGTATATCGTTGCAAATAGATCTGATAAAGTACTAGTATATCGGTCAATGCACCGGGCAATGATTGTTGTTGTTATCACACATATATTTCAATAGCAGTGATCACATGGATTCCTGCTTATTGTGTTCAGTGTTCCCCTGATAATGGGCATAGGATTAGGTAGTTTTTACTGGATCGTGCAAAACTGAACTGCCATGTGTGAACAGCGTCCAATTTTGCAGGATATAGTAAAAAGCCAGTCCTGCCAAAACTGGACTATAATGTGAAAGGTCATCACTGGAATAGAAGAACTATACCAGGACATTATTCTGCTGCATCTTAGGTCCAGTAGTTAGGAGCAACATGGTGGGTGTAAGCTCCATATCCATCTCTCCTTTAAAGAGATTCGCCTGCCCCTATGCCTGTGTAGCCTGTTGAAATAGGTTGATGTTATATGTTATGCAATATTTTTACGTTTTTTTTTTATAAATTCAATATTTCCATGTTTCAGGCCATGTCAAGCTGCAACCACATAAATGTAGTGACATACTACACAAGCTTTGTGGTACGCGATGAGCTGTGGCTGGTGTTGAAATTGTTGGAAGGTAATAAATAATTCTCTTTTTTCTAAACGCATAACCTCAGACTCACTTCATCATCAACCCATATTCGGTTCACTGCTGAGCTCGAGTCTTCTCTCAGAATGAGAGGGGTTAGCCCATTAGTCCACCACGCTGACCCAATGCTGGTTGGCAGACTTCACACACACAGAAAATCAAGAATGCATGCTATACCGGGACATTGTACTGCTATATGCTGCATGTAAATAATGATGATGGTGATGATCAGGTCAGGATGATTTAGTAGTCATGTGATTCTTTTAATGATAAAAAAAACTTTATCATATAATTTTTAATCATCTTTATTTTGTACTTTATTATGGTTGTTCTTTAATTCCATTTATAAAATTTACACAAAATTAAGACTCTCGTTTTTTTTTATTCTTTACAAGTTAGCCCACAATCTCACCTGATGGTAAGTGATGATATAATCTAAGATGCTAACGGCTAACTTGTTAGGAGTAGGAAGACAATTCACACCCCTTTCGGTTTCTACACGGCGTCGTACCGGAACGCTAAATCGCTTTGCGGTACGTCTTTATCGGTAGGGTGGTAACTAGCCACGGCCGAAGCCTTCCTCAATCGGACAAGCCGGGGGTCTTGTAAATCCACCGCGCATAACACTGCGCGACGTAGGCCGTCTAAATTGGAAATCATGTTTGTAACCCACACGGGGTTCTTAGTCATGAGCTTCATTCAAGAAATTCACTGCATTCAAAGCCAAATAGATTTTCTTGGAACGGTCAATCTAGCAAACAAACTATTGAAGCTTTAATATATATTTAGTTTGATTATTTAATGTTTATTTCCAGGTGGAAGTCTTTTGGATCTAATCAAATATAAGATGAATGTATCCAACTGCAGGAATGGAGTATTTGATGAGGCGACCATAGCCACGGTTCTGAAGGAAGTCCTGAAAGGTTTAGAATACTTTCATAACAATGGGCAAATACACAGGTTTGTAATTACATGCACCATCATTTACATAGACAATGTTTATTTTTGTAGTCAAACTTTTGCTATTTAATATTATGCATAATGAAATAGTTAGAGTTATATTACACGAGTAAGAAGAAAGAGTGTATATAAGAATAATTAATGAACTACTTCAACAAAGCAATTACTATCACCATACAAAAATTGTTTATTAGTTTTATTTGTTCTGTATAAGCTGTGCGATAACAACTGTCTGAGTTTCATCAGTGTTAATGATAATGCCTGAGGCTGATAGCATAACATGCTCTGCGAGGCACGGGGGTGTGACATCACCATCTCTTCAACTCCACAACTCAACAAGGCTAAGTTATTCCATAGCCTGATTCAGGACTCGAACCCACAATCTTGTTATCTATAGCCACATAGGCTAACTATTAGACTAATGAAGCAGACAGTGAAAATATGTTTAGTATACCAAAAAACAATGAAAATATCAACCTGCTGTTGCAGATTTCGAAGCATTTTCTATCATGCTAACTGACAGTATTGGACTAAAGTCCATTTTCGTGTGATAACTAAAACAAAAATAATTTTAAACTATATACATCTGAACTCTTATGTGCTTAATATAATTGCATATTATATGTTTATTAGTATTATAAAATATATTTAAAACCTATTACATATTAATTTCGCTGCTTTGAGGTGCTTGCTTTTAATTTATTGCGAATTTTAAATGAACTATTTTCAAATATGATCAAAGCCTGTGAACTTATTATTTATTGTATAAATATGCAATAATGTAGTATGTGTTACATATATAGGGATACAAGTATCAATGCTTATTATTCATCTTTAAATCAATTTATGTACTCGTAACATAAATAACTAGAGGGACATTAGCTGGCGAAAAATTCATTTTATCAAAATGTCAAGAAAAGAGTATCATCCTTACAAACTTTACCATTTGTAATATTAGTAGTATAATATCGCTAGCGTTATCTTTTTAAATCCAAATAAAGCAATAGCAGAATAGCAATGCTTATATCTATACAATCAGCTACATTTTTTTAAATATTCTGTCTTCTCTTGTCTATTTAGTGCTTGCTGTAAATGCGATTTGGTATCTTTATTTTATTGTGTGTTCTGTTTACATTGCAACCTCATTGTACTTTTCTATAATTAAACCAAGGAAAAAACAGTCGTTTAAACAAATAAGACAGAAATTGTAAAATCCCATTTCTGATACTGAGAATGCACTGCTCGTAAATAGTAATAAGCATATATGCAAGTAAATGCAAGGCAGCGAAATCTAATGCAATTGTAATTCTGGCAATTAAAAATAGTTCAAAGTTTGTGAAATTGTTGGTGTAATCTCTGGATCTATTGAACCGTTTTTGATGACCCTTTTAGCAATAAAACCCACGTTGTTTGTGAGTGTCACAAGCTATATTTTATCCCGGTATTCAACGGGAACGGGAACTACATGGGTGAAATCGCGGAGAGTCTACTAGTATTTAATAAATTAATTTGTGAAACTATACAATTAGATTTAGTAGTTATTGCAAAGCAAGTGTATTAAATGTATTTATCTGTGCGGTTACACAACTACAGTTCGTTTCACGTAGGATGGTGCGGGTGACATTTCGTTTCGCTCTTGAAAGCTCGATTCACGACAATAGTACGTATTATGAACGTCATGCAGGCGACTGTCACCGTACCCATGCTATCAGAAAAACACTTTAAATTTGGTAGTTATTACATATGAAAGACAAACTATAGTTTTCAATATATTATTATGTGCGATTATACAATTAGAGTTGGTAGTTATTGCAAAGCAAGGACAAACTATTGTCTATACTAATATTGTAAAGCTGAAGTTTGTGTGTTTGTTTCCTTAAACGCTAATCTTAGGAACTACTAGTACTAGTTAGTATTAGATAGTGTAATTATCAAGGAAGGTTATAGCCTATATTTTATCACGCTAAGATCAATAGGAGCGGAGCGCCAATGAAGAATGTTTCAAAATCGGTGGATTTTTTCTATTGAGATCTTACGCTGCGTGCGCTGCGTAAACAATTAAAGTTTCGCAAAAACCATATATGACAGAATTGTTCCTCGTAGAAGTTCTAAAAAAAAGGTCGCGATACTATATCTCTATCTTCTAAGGTTAGCTCATATAACCTTTTTTATACTAACCAAATTTGTTCTAAAATAATGCATTAATTGCGAAGGTGTTTTTATAAACATGATATTTATATATTTGACTCACTGCTGAACTCGAGTCACCTCTCAGAATGATAGGGGTTAGGCCAATAGTCAATATACTCAATGCGGATTGACAGTCTTCACACACGCAGATAATTAAGAAAATTCTCTGGTATTCAAATTGACAGAGACACGTGATATTTAAATTCTCTGGTATTCAAATTGACAGAGACACGTGATATTTAAATTTTTAAACTGAACTGAAAAGTTCCGGATTCGAATCAACACCCTCCGGAATCCGAGGCAGATGCTACATCCACTGGGCTATCACGGCTCTCACGTTACTCATCATAAGTATTTAATTTAAAACAAAATTGACCTTTACATCATTCGGTTTAAATGAATATCTTAGGAGTTATCGCAGTTTTAAAATAACATGACATGATCGAGTACTGCGCGTGCGCATACAGTGTGCAAACCGTCATGGCAGTCATGAGGGGAAAAGCTGTGGCCCCAGTTAGCTTAGTGGCAGTGCATTTGCGAGATACCATGCTGCGCAGCTCAGATGCGTATACAAGCAAAAACTAGAGTAATATATTTATCTGTGCGCTTATACTCGTGTAAATAGATTTGATAGTTATTGCATAGTAAATTGTATTTATTATATTTATCTGTGCGGTTATACAATTAGATTTGTTGGTTATTGCAAAGGCAGTACGAATTATAGTTATCAATATATCGATCTGTGCTATTATACAATTCGATTTTGTAGTTATTGAAAAACAAGCACTATTGTATTAATATCTGCGCTGTTGCACACATAGATTTTTTTTAGGCTCAAAAGAGCCAGAACTCAAAGCCGTTAAGTCAATTAAAGTTAGTATTACAAAAAAATCAGCCCCGAGGGTTCCGTACAAACCTGTAGGCAAAAGTTATCTGGTATCTACCTAAAATTTTAAGGTTTTGTAAATTTTTCTGTAATTGTGAATTTTTCTGTAATCTTTGCTGTATGCTATTGCTTCGAGCGAATTACAAGATCCTTTGTCAGTAGTTACGATTTTCAAAATATGCGAGTTAAGTGGTTGAATCTTTGCGTTTTGGTTTTTGCGTTGACTTACATAATTGTTTTTTTTCACATCTCTAAGGCAATTAGACCACAGTAATTGATATCAACTTGATACCTCTACGCGTTCGTGAAATAAATAGTAAAAAGTTTATAATTATTAAAAAAAAATGTGATGTTACTAAAAATTTATGCCTTTTGCAATTTTTTTTCATCTGTGCTATAAGATTGCTTTATGCTAAATTCCAAGATTCTAAGTTAACTGAAAGTATCTTTTGTTTTGAATCTCTTGCGAGATGCGACTTTCAAATTTGCTGTTTATTTTGATTGCGTTGACATAGAACTTTGATTTTGTTGTATCTTAAACGTATTAAAAACCCTCAGCATTTGATATGAATTTAATACCTCTAAGCATTCATGAGGAACAGGGAAAGTTTAAAAGTATAATTTTCATTTTTTATTATATGACAATGTAACTAAAAATGTTTTCGCGATTTTCGCGATTTTTCCTTTATTAGTGCTATAAGACGTGGCTGTGTACCAATTTTCAAGATTCTGAGTTCACGGGAAAGTACCCTGTAGGTTTTGCTTTCCTTGCTAGTGTCGAAAATTTGCAGCGTAAACGGCTGTATCTTTTGATTGTGTAGACTTAGAAGTTCGATTTTTTCGCAGCTCTAAGGGACAGCTGAGTATTTGATATGAATTTCATCTTGATACCTCTCGCTTTCGTGAGAAAAAGGGTTTTGACAGACAGACATGGTCAACCAAGTGTTCCTTTAAGGGTTCTGTTTTTTTTTGTTTTTAGATACGGAACCCTAAAGTTATATTGCAAAGCAAGCACAACCTTTGGCATTTAATGTTTATCTGTGCAATTGTACAATGTATCAATTTATAGCAATGCTAAATATATTTTAGGCGTTTTCGAAGTTCACCTTGAGAAATATTAATCTGATATCTTTCATTAGTGGAACCTCCCACTGCGTCTGCCGAGAATACAACGTGTTGGGTGGACGCATTACGCATTTAACTCGTGCGCATTAACTTGACACCTGGCGCCTGGCAAATGCAACCAAACAAACACAGTACAAACGCACGAGCCGAACATTACCAATGCGAGATCCCACGTGTTTATTTGTGCATATACATGCGTTATTTACGTGTGTGCGTGTGCGCTTATGAGCCAGATAATAGGCTAGTTGCCACTTTTTTAAAAGGGTCTTAAATTGTTCATTATCGTTAGATTGAAAATAAATTATCATATTTCTTTGACATTTAAATTTTTTAATATTTTTTGACAGTACGAGCCAAAACGCTTTCGGCCATGTCATGACGTCACGTAAACCCGTAAACATTAAACCGTGTAATAACAATACTGTGAGAAAATTGGACATATCTTAGTTTGACGCTTATTCCTTTAGCAACATCAAGTGACGTCGCTAAATAGACGACAGCGTTTGTAACGTTTGGAAAAATTTAAAAAGACATAACTTTTAAAATTAACTTAATTGTATTAAGAATAAAATATATTAATTAATATTAATAAAGATAGGAAATCCTTATATATTAATTAATATTGATATGTTTCGGACCCTTGTTACGATACGAAATAACTGTCAGCTATATGGTTTAACATCAATGTAAATTATCGAATATGGTAAATTTCAATGAACCCTCGAGAGCTTGCTTAGTTCATAATACAATTTATTTCAGGGATATTAAAGCTGGCAATATTTTACTCGGTGAAGATGGAATTGTTCAGATAGCCGATTTTGGAGTCTCCGCCTGGCTGGCCACAGGCAGCGATATGACCAGGCAGAAAGTTAGACATACATTCGTCGGCACACCTTGTTGGATGGCACCTGAAGTTATGGACCCGGTAAGAATATGAAAAAAATATTCACAACGGCCAACAGTAATGGCCAAGTACGGAAAAGGCTCAGGAAAGAAGAATGTTCATCATCATCATTAACAACCCACATTCGACTCACTGCTGAGCACGAGTCTCCACTCAGAATGAGAAGGGTTAGGCCTTAGTCCAAGATGCTGGTCAATGATGCAGATTGGCAGACTTTACACATAAAGAGATTTAAGAAAATTATCATTCTTCCTGACGACGTTTTTCCTTCACCATTTGTGACACGTGATATTTAATTTAATGCACATAACTGAAATTTTAACACAAACATTATTCATTACCATTGCTTGATTTGTCTTTGTGACACTATGTGAAGGTGAACTATGACGTCACAAATGTCAAAAGACGCTATTGTATCGCTTTGCTGAAATTATTAACGTGGAAAATCACGTCACTCTTCGAACGGAGCTGATAAATAGCGAAGATTTCTTTATTATTAACTTTCCTAGGGATTTTATACACTTTTTGAACCTCAGGACGTCTGCTAGTAAGGAAAACAAAGAAAAATATCAGGCTTTTATTCAAATTTACACTAATCTATACTAATATTATAAAGCTGAAGAGATTGTTCTACTGGTCCGATTTGAAAAATTATTTCAGTGTTAAATAGCCCATTTATCGAGAACGGCTATATGGTATATTTTATCCCCGTATTCCTACGGAAACAAGAACCACGCGGGTAGAACCGCACGGCGTCAGCTAGTCACATACGAGTATATATTCCTAATTAGATTTTTTTAAAATAGTCAATTTGTATAATTTCAGGACCAAGGCTATGATTTCAAGGCTGATATCTGGTCGTTTGGTATAACAGCGATTGAGATGGCCACAGGGACAGCACCATATCATAAATATCCACCAATGAAAGTTTTGATACTGACTTTGAAAAATGACCCACCAAACTTGGATACAGGTACATCATATACTAAAACACATTGAAATAATTCCTATGCCTCTACGTAGCAACCTATTTATTTTTTTCTTTACAAGTTAGACCTTAACTAAAATCTCACCTGATGGTAAGTGATAATACAATCTAAAGGTGGGTACAGATTGGTGCAATGCAACATGTAATGCAACATGCAATGCAAGAATTTGACGTCCACATTGCTGCAATGTATCACGAATGCTCGTGGTTTGGACGCCTCGCGCGCACGAACTGCGCCTGGGTCGCGCACGCTCCGAGCGTTATAACTCGTGCGCGGTTCGATCCGAGATTTGTCGGTTTTTGGTACGAACACAAAGGGACGCGCAGTGTGCGCAGCTCTGAGCCGTGGACGGTCGTTCGTTTCGTTCGCATGCGCTACTATCATGGCGGTGAAAGAGGGTGCGTGGAGTGACGAGGAGTCACTTTTATTGATAGAGGAATACAGAACAAGAGAAGTTTTATGAAAACCTCAAAATGAAAACTTTTTTAAACAAAATTTAAAGAAAGATGCATGGGACGAAATCGGAAATTTATTGAAAATAACATTAACACAGAAAAGTGCAATAATGTTAATTATTAATAGTGTTTGTTACGAAATGCGGGAACAGATGTTCTCGAATGATTCGTAGTCATTTGCGTACCGCGCGCGCCACACGTCCAAGGCAGCAGGGAACATGCAATGTAAGGCAGAATATTACATTACATGTTGCATTGCACCAATCTGTACCCACCTTTAGATGGAAGCGGGCTAACTTGTCAGGAGAAACAAATTCATAATCTCGGTTATTATCATTACCATTTGTTGGTCTCTCTGTAAGAGTCAAACAAGTCAAACCCACATTGAAGCAGAGTGGTGGATCCAAAATCCAAATCCTATAAAGAGGGAAGTCTGGATATTAAATAAATAATAAAATAATAAAACATATGATGATTTTGAAGCCAATATTATGTTTATCTATTCTCATAACATTATAATAAATGCAATGTAATCATTATTACATATATATATATATATATATTTAAGTTCGGAAGTTCATCATGAATAGATATGAATTTATTTATTTTTCTATCATCCACGAATAGCCGACGAAATCATGTGACGAGATGTTTTAATAAGAATTTAACGAGACGAATTTAATAAGATAAAATAAATATTTTTTTTATCTAAATATGTTAACTTCTAGGTTCAGAAGACAAGGAACAGTACAAAGTGTATGGAATAACATTTAGAAAAATGATTACGGACTGTTTGCAAAAAGACCCATCGAAAAGGCCTACCGCCACAGAACTGTTGAAGCACCCGTTCTTTAGAAAAGCAAAAGACCGAAAGTATCTGACTCAAACATTGCTTGATATGGGCCCCGGTGTAGGGACAAGAGTGCAAAAGGTAAAAATAATCAAGGTAAATAAATAATTAAAATTAATCAAATAGAGTTTGTTGAGCCAAATCAGTTTAGAGTATTTATAAATACATACCAATGAAGAATAGAAAAAAATACCTGGCCTTAATTCAAATCTCATCATTCCCTATTACTTGACTGACACTACAAACTATTTATTGGTCAACACACCTAAATCTGCCGAGTCGAAAAATTGGAACACAGATTTATTTTATAATATAAGCCCCCACTTACAATTTTTAAAAGTTTAATATTTTTCCTAACTAGGCTAGGCTTTCCCTAACTACCTCGTTTTTTTATTAAATTTAAATTTCATGAAATTAATCACATGTCTCAAACAGTGAAGGAACAACCTGCATATCTGAGAATTCTCTAATTAGGCAGGTTTTCGTGTGTGAAGTCTGCCAATGCGCATTTGGCCAGTGTGGTGGATTAATGCCTAGTCCCTCTCATTCTGAGAAGAAACTCGTGCTCAACAGTGAGCCGAATATGGGCTGTCAATGATGAAGCTTCATATTATCTCTCTTAGACTACAAGCCCATGGACAAAATTAACCTGTGAAATGAACCAACGTGCATTTTACAATGACCTTATATCATATGTAGGGATACGGTTGAAATATGTATCTTTATCTGTGTACAAAAGAAATTACACAAATGCCATACAGTAATAAATTACCTATATTGATTGCTTCTGCAATTATCGGCGAATTAAATATTTGCACTGACTTCTTATTCTAGCACCACCACTTTTGTACGGCACTAGGGTTTTCGACATTTATTTTTAATAATCTATAAGAAAGCCGTACATTAATAATTAGTCGTGATTCCTCATTTGTACCTGAGATATTCCATTCACCCACGTAGTCACCTGTACCGCTCAGAAATTACGGCATAGCGCTCAGACCTATTTTCTGATTGACTGATGAACAGCCTTCTCAGCGTTATTCACGTTGGTTCATTTCATAGGTTAATTTTTTCCAATGGCTTGTAGTCTTATCTGCCTGGTTTGAGAAGTACGCCTGACGCTATAGTAGTGGACCAATAAAAATAGACTAAGGTTAATGAACCGATGAGCGAGGATTGGATTGCTAAACCTGGTTTCATTTTGGCTTTGTATTTCTGAGTCAGCTAACTGAGAAAGAGACTGAGTTAAAGGCTTTTCATAAACTGTGGTGGTCACTACCTTTGTACCGAGCATAGCAAGCAGTGATGGCGATGATGATGACAAAATTGACTATTGACAAATTTGACGGCCTCCGTGGCGCAGTGGTGAGCGCTGTGGATTTACAAGACAGAGATCCTGGGTTCGATCTCCGGTTGGGCCGATTGAGATTTTCTTAATTGGTCCAGGTCTAGCAGGTGGGCGGCATCGGCATCGGCCGACAAAGACTTACCGCCAAGCGATGTAGCGTTCCGATACGATGTCTTGTTGAAGCCGAAAGGGGTGTGGATTTACATCCACCTCCTAACAAGTTAGCCCGCTTCCATCTTAGATTGCATCATCACTTACCATCAGGTGAGATTGCAGTCAAAGCCTAACTTGTAAAGAATAAAAACCAAATTATAATTACGATAATAATGACAATAATGTTACTGTCTTCCTCAGGCTAGTAAACGCCAAATAGGCTCTTCAGGTCGCCTCCACCGCACTTTGTCGGGAGAGTGGATGTGGAGCGAGGAAGAGGTAGATGCGGATGGGGATAAGACCCCATTGAAGCGACCAATGAACGAGCTGCAACGCGCCGATTCTAGTGGCAGTGAAGTAAGTGAGATGTTGAGTTGTTCTTCTTTAATAATCTTGAATCGCCTCAAAGCCATTTGCGATGAGAAGCAACGCTGTTGGTTGATGAGACAACCAACAGTTTGGATTTCGGTGTAGACACTCGTGTGTTCACCAAGCGCACCGCCTCACGGAGCACATCCTTACCGGTTTTAATAAATTCAACAAACCTATAGCCACCGGAGCGCTTTTCTTTGACGTAGCTAAAGCGTTTGACCGAGTCTGGCACGAAAGCTTAATAGTCAAACTGAACCGGTTCGGCGTACCAATCAAAATGGTCCGCTTGCTACATAGCTTTCTGTCCAACCGCACCTTTAGGTACCCTATAGACGGCACTCTCTCATCCCCCAGACGGATTCTCGCGCCGGAGTCTCCCAGGGCTCCGTGCTCTCCCTGCTTCTATACTCGCTCTTCACAAGCGACATCCCCACCGACCACTCGGACGTACACGTCGCCCAGTTCGCGGATGACATCGCACTGTACACGACGGCCGCAGACCGGCGTTCCATTAGAGTCCGCCTCCAGAAGGCAGTTAACATTATGGGCAAATGGTTCCGCCTCTGGCGGATAGAAGTCAACCCAGAGAAAAGCGCAGCCGTGCTTTTCACTGGCAAACCGGTCCCCCGAAACAAACCCGGACTCAAAGAAGTCTCCCTTTACGGAGCTCCCATCTCCTGGCAATGTACTGCCAAGTACCTAGGCATAACCTTTGCTTCTCCATGCACATCAATAAAGCGAAGAAAAAGGCTTCATACGTAATGCACCGCCTTTACGCAAATTTGCTTTTTTTGATTAACAAAAAAAGCAAATTATCCCTCCGTTCAAAGCTAACGCTTTATAAAACCACGATCCGTCCGATCTTAACCTACGCTAGTGTTGTGTTTGCCCATCTACATGGAAATCCCTCACACCCGCAGAGGTGTGGGGAAACAGGTTCGGGGCTGTGCCCCCTGCCTGTGGTTTCAATCGCCTGTCGTAAAAACGACAGGGTCCTTGGGGTGGCCAATGGCCTTGGGAGAATTCTAGCTATCGCTAGGAAGAATGAGAGGTTTGTGCCTTCATTGAGTTAGTCCCGCTTGTGGGAAGCCCAGTAAAGGCGTGAGTGGCGTTAAACCATGGCTTCTTGTTAAGTTGGAGAGCGAGGGGGAGAGGTGAAGCCCCTTCCTCCTCTTAAAATTCTATGAGCTAAGGAGGTTGAGTTAAGGGAATGAGGTCCCGTGGGAAAGATTTCCCATCTGGAGGTCTCTTGTGGTAGGGGGCTATGCCCCGAAGATGGTTATAGATCGCTGAGTCGGCTTTTGTAAATGTCCTCTCGGCGAGGCGTCCTATGAACTCATCCAGGCTCTCCATCTTGAGATCTATTTGTATTGTGGCATTCCTCACGTACCTTGGGGCTCCAGTCAGTCGGCGGAGAGCTACCGACTGCCTCCTACGCAGGTTTTCTTTCGTGCTCTTACTGGTAAGCGCGTACCATGCCGGGGCTGCGTAGGTGAGTCGGGATCGGATGTACGTTAGTTCCCCCTCTTGATTCTAAGTGGCAGTCTTGAGGTGAGAATGGGCTGGAGAAGCAAACTCGCCACCTTGTTCTGGGCGATGACCTTCTTCGCGTGCGACGCCATGCACAGGCGTCGGTCGATGGTCACCCCCAGGTACTTTACTTCTCTAGCCCATTCGACTTCTTCTCCTTTCAGTTTGAGTTTTTCAGGGAATAAGAATAATAATAAGAATTGTTTTATTTGAATAAACGGAATCGTCGCGTGCCTCCGAAAAGGATTGCCTGCGTCTTGGAGACATTTACAGACAGCCTCCAAAGGTCAACCCATTCTTCGAGCGCGCTTAGTACTGACTGGGGTGTGCCGATGCAAACGGCTTGAATTGCTCAGCCAGGTGATCGGCGAAGATGGCTGCTCTGTCGGCCGCTCGGTATCTTAAGTCACCGTCGGGGTTTTTAAGGGGTCTGATTGGCTCTGGTGCTCCAGCTAGTGCTCGGCAGAGTTTGTGGAGGGGTGATATGTCTCCGTTTGCTTCGTCGATTCTGTGCTCCCAGGATTCCGAGTCGAGATCGTCCAGCAGTGTCTTCACCTTCTCGGTTAGTTTTACGACTTGAGTCTTGTATAGAGGGCAGCGCGTTTGCATGAACTTTCTTCGGAGGTCTCTTTTCTTGATTATTAGCTGCTTTATATTATGGGGCAACAAGTTTTTGTCCTGGAGGAATCGGGACTGTAGCGTTTTCCATGGCATTTTGGATGCGGTTCGTTATTTCCTCTGTGAAGGCGTCAACTTCTGCTGGCGTGCGGATTAATCTGTTTGGCGTATCTTTTTCCAGGTCCTGCTGTAAGCGGTTCCAATCAGTGCGTCTCCGAGGCGTGTGACGAGCCGCTCTAACTGGGCTCGCTTGGAGGACTGCCATAACTGGTTGGTGGTCTGACAGAACCTCGTCGTCCAAGACTTCCAGTGTAATGGGAGTTTCTACCCCTTTGTGTACCACTGTGTCTAGGACGTCAGGGTTATGATCTGCGTTGGTCAGTCAGAGGTCAGTGATTTTGGTCCAGACACACCATAGTTGTATGCGTCTGCGTCATCCAATCCAGAAGAGTTCTGACCTCTGCCACGTCTAATGTGCTTCCAGGTGAGCGATAGACTGCAAAAGTCCTGTGTACCGAGATTTCGATTCCCAGTGCTCTCATCGATTTAAGGATTGGAGTTGGTAGCAGTTGGTGCGGGATCCTCCTTTTTACTAGGACCATTAGTCTGCATATTGGGCAGGGCCCCGACATCTCGTCTTCCCTGTAGACTATGTAGGTTGGGAATTTCCTTCCTGTCGTGGTGGCGAGGTGGGTCTCGTTTATCAGGACTACGTCCGGGTCGTTTTCCTTGAGGAGCATCTTAAGTAGTGTGGTCTTTTGGTTCAGGCCACAGGCGTTCCAGTAAAGAATCTTTAGTTCAGGCATTGGTACTGGATATTTTGGCAATGCCCTCTAATATCAGTATACGACGTATATATCAGTACGAAACGGCCAAGACCCCAGGTCTTGGCCGTTTCGTACTGCCTTGAGGACCTCAGTGAGGACCA
The DNA here is from genome assembly GCF_947172395.1 of Bicyclus anynana. Classification (NCBI taxonomy): domain Eukaryota; kingdom Metazoa; phylum Arthropoda; class Insecta; order Lepidoptera; family Nymphalidae; genus Bicyclus; species Bicyclus anynana. The sequence goes on along the minus strand of NC_069110.1, from coordinate 16,319,734 downwards.
TAATTGCTGCCTCGATAGCATTTGCGGTCTTCATATGTTTGCGGTCTTTGTCATTGTTCTGCGGCCCCTCGGTTATCTCGGTAGTCGAGGGCTGGTTTCGAGTGTGGTTAGAGGCGGACGTGGATGGATAGAGGACATCACTGGCCACCTTTTGGCTTTGTTGTGGTGCCAGGTCTTCCTCTTGTCGGCTCAGCCTTGCCTTTGCTCTTTCCAGTCCTCTTATTTTTCATGGCCTCTTGTATGTCTCAGGGCGTGTAACGTTTGCCGGGGTCCTCAGCGTAGCGCCCTGACTGGTCCTTTCCTGCGCTTTCATTAGAACCTGTGCTGTTCTCGGTCCCCCAGTTCCTCTTTTGTCTGTGTTGACGGTTTCTGCAACCGTGCCTGCCCTTTTGTTTTTAATCTCCCTTTTTAAATACTGGGTAGGCAACGTGGTTGGCTGGGTGCGCTCCACCGCAGTTCGCGCATGTTGCGGGTTCTTCTAGGGGACGAGGGCAATCTCTGGCGCTATGTTCCTCGCCACAGCGCACGCAGGCCTGGCGGCGGTGGCACTGGCGCGAGGAGTGGCGGAATTTTTGGCACTTATGGCATTGGGCGGGCCCCTTCCGCCCACGCCATGCCTCCACTCTGATGGCCGGCATACACATGATCTCCCGGACCTCATAGATCCTGGGAGTGATGTCAGAGGTTCTCAGTAGGAAAGGAAGATGCATCCTGGTCTTGCGTATTCCGGGTCGAAGCCTTGGGATCGCAGGGCCTCTATAATTTCCTCTGGGTTTGTGTCCACGGGTAGCCCGTTTGAGTGGTAGTTTCTAGGGCGGTGTCGCGAGCGGCCAGCTCGTCCCGTGTAAGCGGAGCGGCGCGGGCGGCGGCGGTAGTGCCGCGAACAGTGTCGAGCATCGATGCGTGGGTGACGGGCGCGGCGCGGTTTCCGTAGGCGGCCTGCTCCACACGTTGGGTGTGCGGTGCGGCGCGGACGGACGCGAGTTGCGCGGCGGCGCTAGGCCGAGACGCGGGCTTTTATTTTAAATTATATATTGTTGTTTTATAAAATATGTCAGAGGATTCGATAGTAGCGCCATCTTATATCCATTAGAGTAACTAATTTGATAGCGATATCTGTTAGAAACGTCAACGTACGCGACGTTTATTTGTCAGTTATTTGTCTGTGGACATATGTCAGCTAACGATCTCGGACAGAGCGCGCCGTAGCTCAAGTTTATTTAGTTGAACGTGGTTTAACGCTTTAGCTGGATCTAATCAGTTTAGCAGCAAGTGAAGGAATTGGGTGAGTCAGTTATCCGCATAGTGAGGCCATTATAATAATAGCATTGTTAGTTACTCGGCTGGGAGGCAACATGAGCGGGGAAGGAGAGTTTAGGCTAGCTGTAAAAGACTTTAATCCTGCTACTAGCGGTTACCAGTCCGTGATTTCGCTCGTGCCTGAATCCCTGCCCTATGATAACTAATCCTGGTTTACATCTGATAGTATCAGCGCTACACTTGATTAATATTGTAATTAGAGGGTAGACCAGTAGAAGTAAGTCAACGGTATTGATTGATAGTGTTACTTTTATTTGCCATCCCTGACATAAAGCGTAGAAAATAGTTGAGGCATACCATGATATCCCGATATTTAGCCCTCGTAATTTAGTCGTTCCCGACAAATATTATTCAAAATATATTTACTTGTTCTAAGCTTATTAATCAAATTTATTTTCATTAATTTAAGGACCAGTTAGTTATAATTATTATTAGGTGTAAAATGACTAGCGATTTATACCCTCATTTTTAATTTGTTTGTTGGTATACAGTACTCCTCGAGTATGGCTTTAGTATAGCGACCCGCCCCGGCTTCGCCCGACGGTTAAGTGGATACTAATATGGGTGTGTGTAAAAAGTAGTGGATAATATATTTGTAAATTGATTAAAATTAATATTATGATTAGTCTTACACCACAGGATACAGAGCCGTGATAGCCCAGTGAGTATGATCTCTGTGTTCGATTCGGAGGGTGCAGGTTCGAATCCGGTCCGGGGCTCTTTGTTATTGCAAATTTTGCATATTACTTGAGGAAAAAGGAGAAATGGACAAAACAAGTCGGTTTACGGAAAAAAAATTGCCCATCATCGCATAGAGTTCATTTTTTTTTCTATCGTTTTTTACTCGTAACACATCGATTTATAATTTTACATATTTATAGACGTGATAACGTCAAATGTAAAAAAATATAAAATAGAAAATTATATTAAATGTTTGAACAGTACTGAACCTTCCCAAGGGGCAATTTATATTTTATGTCCTTTACGAAATTCTCACGATTTATACGCGGCACGAGATTTCAAGGTTATGTCGGACGCTTACCAACTAAAACTCAACGTTGTTATGGTTATCTACTTGTTGGTTATGCACCTCCAAAAGTGCTTTTTTAAGAAATTAAATATCACGCGTCTTAGACAGCGAAGGAAAAACATTGTGAGAAAACCTGCATATTTAAAAATTTTCTTAATTCTCTACGTGTGTGAAGTCTACTACGCTTTGGCCCAGTGTGGTGGACTAAGGCCCAATCCCTCTTATTCTGAAAGGAGACTTGTGCTCAACATTGAGCTGAATATGGGTTGATAATGATGACATGTATTTCAGGGTGCTACAGACATCGTAGACGACGTACAAGAGCATCGTCCACCAACTCCACTGCCTCAAGCTATTCCGGATGAACCCATCGTTATCAATCTAGTTTTGAGACTGAGGTCAGTTGATGATAGTTTATACATGATGCCTACATCAAATAAACAGTATGAGGCCAAATTTCTTTTAAAAAAAGTAAATTTTTAGCTAATTGGAAGAAGTTCGGCGCATGCCTGCAAATATTTAAAAAATAACTTATTTTTTGCGGACAAACACAATGTTTCAAAAGTGCTTGTAAACAAACGACACGAAATAAATTATTTTAATTTTTTTTTTCCTTTTTTTAAATTTCGATTCAAAACAGGACATGGCCATTTAACACCGTATATTAGCTGTTAATAGTTTATAGTATTCGTCATAACCTTACTAACTAAAGTAAAATAAATACTTGTTTATATAATTTCAACTAGCGGACCCGCTCAAGCTTCGCTTTGACTTATTAATTTATTTATTTGCACTTCTTCCCTATCCCTATCTTACACTACCCTACTCCTACCCTTACCCCTACCCTATCTCTACTCTACCCCTACCCTACCCTACAACTACCCTACCGCTACCCTACCCCTACCCTATCCCTATACCCTACCCTACCCCTACAAAAAAAAAAAAGTATCCTATGTCCTTCTCCTGGCTCTAAACTACCTCCCTGCCAATTTTCAGCTGAATCGATTCATCCGTTCTTGAGTTATAAGTGGTGTAACTAACACGACTTTCTTTTATATATACAACGTGTCCCAAAATTCAACGATAAGCGGGCGCCAAAAGATTGACCTGCTCATGAGCACTTAAGGAAAAATAATAAAAAAAATATACCTAAATTTTTTTTTTAGTTACAAAATAAATTTTAAAATTCTTTGAAAATTTACACCTTGTATGATATTTTGAACTACCGCAGCTACAATTTCTTAAATATGCTTAAGATTTTTTTTGTATCGGAACCTAAGTAATACTACTATTCACCACAACTCTTAAAAACACCACAATGCCCGCAGTTTTTACACAAAAAAATATCAAAATATTTTTTTTCCCTCAAATTTTTAAAGATTTTTACTTTCAGTCTACTTTGACTCATGGTCTTGCAAAAAAAAGTATGAACACCGCTATGGCAAGTTATTTTCAAAGTTGACGCAACTAATCAAGATTTCAAAATAGTATAATACCCTAGGATAACTAGTCGCAAAAAAAAAATATGCGTACCATTTGTAAACAAGAACTAAATTTCTAAAATGTTTTTGCTCCTAGAAATCACTTTTACTTTATGCACAAAATGATGTGAGTCATACGTTGCAATTTCCTAGAATTTTAATGGAACGAACGATAACATTTAAAAATAAGAGAGAGAGAGAGAGAGAAAGATAGCGATAAGTATACGTTAGAGAGGGATAGACAGATGTTCTTTGTTGAATGACAATGATGCAGGTAAAGAAAATCCTGTTCCCAGCAAGTCAGTACGCTCTGCTCCTTTGTTTACTGCGCAACTTTCCGTATTCAATTGACGTGGCTCTCGTACTAACGACTTTTGGCTTTGCATTTTGGACTGGACTTAAGTGATCTGCAAACTGAACTGACCTGGCATTATTTTGGACTGTGCCTGTGTTTTGTGAATTGGACTTTTGGTGTATTTTGGACTGTTTAGCGTTATCATGCCGCAACCATACACGCCGATGGAATACGCTAACATGCATCTCATTTATGGAGAATGTCGGTGCAATGCTAACGCTGCTAGCAGATTGTATCGAGAAAGGTACCCAAACGCTCAAAGATATCCAGATTATCGGGTATTTATGAATGTGCATCAAGCGTTTTCGGAGGGTCGTTTGCCGTCAGCTAGAAGAAACGCTGGAAGACCTAGATCGGAATGCGATGAAGAAGTTCTCAATGAAATAAACATTGATTCAACTACCTCAGTGCGTGCCATAGAAGCAGCTACGGGAATCCCAAAAAGTTCAGCACATCGAATACTAAAACGTCATCGGCTACACCCATATCATTACAGACGTGTACAAACGTTACTATCACGGGACTATCCACTGCGGATCGCATTTTGCCGAGTGATGCTTCAAAAGCATCGGGAAGATCCTCAGTTCTTGGATAAAGTACTATGGTCGGATGAAACAACCTGCAAGAAAGATGGCTATTTAAATCTTCACAACCTACACAGCTGGAGCAATGAGAATCCGCACCTGATGAGAGAAGACAAATCCCAATATCAATTTAAGGTCAACTTATGGACGGGCATTTTAAATGGAAAAGTGATTGGGCCTTTTGAATTACAAGGAAACTTAGATGGGGACAGTTATTTGAACTTTTTACAAAATGATTTGCAAGAATTACTAGAAGACGTCCCCCTAAGCGACCTTCAAAATATGTGGTATCAAAATGATGGTTGCCCAGCTCACTACGCTCGTCCTGTGAGACAATACCTAGACCACGAGTATCCGGGGCGTTGGATCGGGCGACTTGGTCCTATCCTATGGCCACCCCGATCACCCGACCTAAACCCCCTGGATTTCTTTTATTGGGGTTGTCTCAAAGACAGGATCTACGCAAAACCGATTACGACATTGGACGAGCTTCGGCAAAAAATCACTCAGGCTGCGGCACATATCAATGCTAGAAGATATGCGCGAAAAATAAAACGGTCGTTTTTAAGGCGATGTCGTGCCTGTATTAATGCCGGTGGAAAACAATTCGAACATTTACTTTAATGTTGTGTAATTAAAATAACAAACACATTTTTGGAACATAGTAAAATTTATTACTAACAACAAGAACAATTAAGAAATTTGGTTCTTGTTTACAAATGGTACGCATATTTTTTTTTGTGACTAGTTATCCTAGGGTATTATACTATTTTGAAATCTTGATTAGTTGCGTCAACTTTGAAAATAACTTGCCATAGCGGTGTTCATACTTTTTTTTGCAAGACCATGAGTCAAAGTAGACTGAAAGTAAAAATCTTTAAAAATTTGAGGAAAAAAAAATATTTTGATTTTTTTTTGTGTAAAAACTGCGGGCATTGTGGTGTTTTTAAGAGTTGTGGTGAATAGTAGTACTACTTAGGTTCCGATACAAAAAAAATCTTAAGCATATTTAAGAAATTGTAGCTGCGGTAGTTCAAAATATCATACAAGGTGTAAATTTTCAAAGAATTTTAAAATTTATTTTGTAACTAAAAAAAAAATTTAGGTATATTTTTTTTATTATTTTTCCTTAAGTGCTCATGAGCAGGTCAATCTTTTGGCGCCCGCTTATCGTTGAATTTTGGGACACGTTGTATATATATAGAGACAAATAATAATTAGCAATAAATTAAAATTGCGACTATAATTTGAGATTTAAAGTATCCTATCTCTCAAGTTGGATCGAACTGCACATGGTGTGCGAATTTTATTATAATCGGTTAAGTGGTTTAGGAGTCCATTGAGGACAAACATTGTGACACGAGATTTATATATATTAAGATGTCTTATTATTTGCAGGAACGCATGGAAGGAATTAAACGACATTCGTTTCGAGTACATATTTGGCAAGGATACTGCCGAGGGCATCGCCGAAGAGTTAGTCGTCGCTGGTCTCGTGGATCCGGTAGACTTGGAGCCTATCTCTATCAACCTTGAAAAGCTGCTGGAAGCTTACAACCCCACCCCTGCGAAGACCGTAACCTTCCACCTGGTAAGATTGTAACATCTTCTTCTTTTTAGTTCGTTATGGATTCGCAAAAAAAAAAACTACTCCTACGCCAGCTGCAACCCGCTTGATGTCTTCGGTCCACCTGGTGGGGAGTCGACCGACACTGAGTTTTCCGGTGCGGGGGCGCCATTCCAGCACCTTGGGCTCTTCGAACTATGTGGCCTGCCCATTTCCACTTCAGCTTCGCGACTTGTCTGTCTGCGGATCTCCTCATTTCTGATTCGATCACGCAGAGAAACTCCGAGCATATCTCGCTCCATCGCCCGCTGAGTGACTTTGAGCCTTCTAATAAGGCCCACAGTTTAGTTTAAACATGTACAATGTAAAATTTAGCAAATTAATGAAAATAAAACGAGGGCTACATGTGATTCCTTATGACTTTCCCGCCAAACTCTGTAATGTATAAGCGACGCTTCAACGACATCAAACGAGGTGCAGGGATTCGCTGGATGCAGGCGGCTGAGGATAGTGAGGTTTGGAAGACCCTACAAAAGGCCTATGTCCTGCAGTGGACGTCCATCAGCTGATAATGATGATGATGATGATGATGATGATGATGATGATGATGATGATGATGACGATGATGACGATGATGATGATGATGATGATGATGATGATGATGATGATGATGATGAAGATGATAATTCAGTATCGTCACAAATGGTGAAGGAAAAACATCGAGAGGAAACCTGCATACCACAGTATTTTCTTAATTCCCTTCGTGTGTGAAGTCTGCCAATCTACACTGGGCGTGGTGGACTATTGGCCTAACTTTCACTCTGAGAGGAGACTCGAGCTCAGCAGTGAGCTGAATATGGGTTGATAATGTTGACTTTGAATAGTATTGGTATAATAACTTGTTCTTTCAGAACTCGTCTGGTCCCAACGAGCAGTTCGACAACAAAACTTTCACTGGCTTCGCTCAGATATCTATCATCGATCCCCAGTGATTCCACGGCTTTATTCCTAAAACATTATTTTTTGTATTGGTAACTTGCTAATTATACTTGTTTCACTTATGAATGGTGCTACAGTTTATTATATTGTATGATGTATCAAAACAAAAATGACTTAATATGATTTTTAACCATCACTTCAATTCAATCAGCCGATTAAACAATGATCGCAAAGTGGACTTAGCTTATTAATTGTATCAACTAAAACTATTAAAAAGTAAACTAAACGAAAAATTGAAATTTAGTGTTATATAGTGTTAGTTTTTTCATGATTTAATACTCTCTAAATTTCACAAGGAGAGTTTCTTTGAATACATGATTGGGAATTCCTTATACTGTAACTTTACTCGTTATTCATTAAAAATCGCATCAGTGAAGCTGAAAGTGAGTAATGGATTACGATTGTCGCAGATAAATTGAAAAGTATGGAATATCTTGTCTTTTTTTTAAATATAATTTAGTCGCGTACCAGGCTTGCTTGTTTTAGATAGCCATAGGAAAAAAAATGTAGAAATTCAACTATATGTGGTTGACAATTTATGAACCTAACTTCTGCAAAATTAGTCAAGGATGGATAATATAATGCATTAAAAATCTATTAATTTATTTTTGTTTTGAAAATGTTTTTTGTGTAAGTTTTGAAAATGTGCTTTGTGTATGTAAAATTTGGCGCCAATTTCTGCTGGCCGAAACGCGCCCGACCAAAGATCTTTATTTATAAAAAAAAAATTGATATGTGTAATTTAAAAAAAAACATTTGACATTTTTGTGTAATTCTTTTTGACTTAGGTATTGTCAAATCTATAATTGGTTTAAAGTTTGTGCTGTTGTGAGGCATACAAAAAGATTTACTGACTATTCTTATGTCTGGCTGCATGGTTAAGATAAAATTTAAATTTATGTCTGTATGTTAACTTTATATTCATGTTCATTTCAATAATAATAATAATAAAAAGTATTCCTATTAGCATAAGTTCATGTCCTACGATTGGGCACGTCTAAGAAAGACGTATTTAAAAATTTCATCCAATTTCTGTTCATATGTGTCATACAAATTTTTTTTATTATAATACTTTATAATAAAAAAAATTTTGGCGCCATAAACCCACCTATGTGTCTATACCAATCTATTTCCTATAGGGCCATTTGCCGAAACTAAAACTCGAGTAAGTCTTACACATAGCATATCCATGTACGATTTCAGGATATTTGCCTATATGTCATTGATTATTGCGAAAGCTCTCATAACAATCGTTTATAATGTAAATCTATTGATACATACTTATCTAACGTCGATTTAGTAGACATTTATATTCAACCTGCGAATTTACCTATTAAGATTATGTTTAGATTAATATCATTGTCCCTTTTAGTCTATAGCAGTAGACACAGTAGATCCACTAATATGTTACTATCATTTTTTATACAGAATATTGCCATATCTTTTATAATATGAACAAAATTCCCATTTCCCTCCAACTAGTCGGGAAAGACTGTGCTAGGAGTGGGTACGACAATAGACCAACGGAGCGGGGATCGAACCGTCATCTCTTGGTGATGAGTCCAACCGCTCTTACCGTTGAGCTATTGAGGCACGCATTGTTGTATTAATATTTCTTAGCTAGGCTCAATCATTAGTGTGCACTTCAATTATTATTCTCATTGGCAAACAAATAATGGTTAATTATTGATTAATATAGTGTTATAGGGACTACTATTGTCAAACACGTACACTATTCATACACTTTATTCAAGTACTAATGGTTTACAAATAAAATAACTGGGGTTGTTACATAGATCACGTAAATAGCGCACTCGATAGGAGCGCGTCCGTTCGCTATTCAACGTTGTGGACGACTAACTATGCCTATGCGCGGCGCGCGGGCGCCGCGGTTAATAGTGTTGGGAAACGTTTATAGTGATGCGCTATAGTGTTCAATATTTTTTTAAAAATTTAAACTAATAATAATCTGCCTGTATGTGTATCAGTGAACGTTTCAAAGCTTTAACTATTATATCTTTATTCGACGATTTGTCGTTTTTGTGATCATCTAACGTCGGTTTTTTAACGAAATCAAATAATTATGGTGATTTTACCTAAAGTGTATCAGCATAATATTAGTAGTAGCAAGTAGTAACGTTATTTAACTAAATAATGTTAACTAATGCATTGTTAAATTAATATTAAAAAATCACTTCCACTATATGGGAAAAAATGTCGTTGAAATTGTTTAGTTGAAATAATCATGATAGATGATCGCAAAAATGAAAAATCGATGTAAAACGATGTACTGGCTCATGATTTGAATCGTATATAACTATAATGCAGATACCGTTGTGAATCTAAAGCATGTCCACTAAATAAGAGAGGCAAAATAATTGTAACTGATGCACATGCGTATATTTAGATAATTTGATTATTATTTACGAATTTTTTTTTATATCTATTCATATTTTGTAGGCTGAGAGCCAGCAACAACCAGACCTTCGTCATTTTATAAATGCTGTAAGTTAGTCAGCTCATGCCCCTACCATAGGTGAATACCAAAGTCAACTATGGAGTTTTGGACCGCCAACCACCCTACTTTATACTTATCACTGTAAAGTGTATATTTTTAGTTTTTCTCAGCATAATATGAGAAATTTTATCCCTCAGACGGCAGTCACTCAGGTTGATGGCAACACTTCAAAAAACACTATTTAATATAAAACTTTAAAGCTTTTTAGCGAAGAGTTGCCATGAAGCCACGTATCTGCCTAATGAGAATGTAATTTCTCACATAATGCCGAGTAACATTAAAAAAAACACTTTATAATTAAATATTCGAGGTTCTGCATGGTATCTTTTTAACTCGAACCATAATTGGCTAACGTATTTACGGTAGCTGACAAACTTTCATATGTTATAAAATGACGAAGGTCTGGCTGTTGCTTGCCCTTTGTCTGTTATATTCGTTGCTCTCTATGACGCTCTAGGGTTTATGTTACAAGGTAGTTTAATTTAATCGCAGTTTAATAAAACCTCCTACTGCGCCAACTAATCATATTCACGCTGTTAGTGGTTCTACTGTAATGCTGAGTTGCTTTTAATAAGCAATGCATTCCGACTAGCATTTGTATTGAGATCTGAATTTGCTTTATTTTTATTTTTTATTTAATGTGTGCTGAACACCTAAAAATGTTTTGCAATCCCGAACACTAGTACTTACTTATTATTAGATATAAATACGTACAAAGTACATATCTATTTGCCAACTGTATCTTGTATTTTATATTTCATATTAATAGTCTTTAATCGCGTGGCCATGACGTCACGGCTAAAAATGTAGGTCGCTGACCTTATTATCTATTAAGTACTTTTGGTCTTGACACATAACTATTCATATGATGAATGAAAAGATTTCATCATGTAATATGGTGTTGTCATTAATTATTATTAAAAAAAAGTTCAATTGAGCTGATTTTTTGTAATTACTCCTTAATTGTTATTTAAATTCATAGCGGTGGGGCAAGTCAACATTGAACGTCGGCAAGTTATATCCCACGTTCTCTATGAAGCACGAAAAATAATTATTGTTTTATTAATAAAATAAAAAAATTTAATACGCCCACTGAGGATTTCCTTACAAAGTCGTAGTTACTTCTTAACGTACTTTAAATAACACATTCATTAATTAAAAGTTTTCAGATTGTTCGATACTTGTAGTATGACGAGTTTAATTGCCAAATTTTATAGCTCTAGGTCAACAAAAAATTCGCTTTAGATTGATTCCTTTTAGAGTGTCGAAATATACGTTTTTTTACAACAGTTTCTTTATATTATTTCTATTATCTTAAAAAGTTTGATTTTTTCACTGTATCTAGGTCTGAATCTTTATCAGCTGACTTAAGTGTTATCTGACTTAATATGTCTTGCCCGCCTCTGTGAATTAGTATTGTAATACAGTTTGAAACAGTTGGAATTGCATCAATATGTAATTTCAACTGTAGTTGGATGCAATTTTTTTGATGTTTACGAACATCGAGCGTTAATCTGCGCGATACAAGATTTTAGGTATCTACGGTAAAGTCGGGGCGCGGTGGCAGGTCACCACGCGCCCGCTTCCTATCCACCTGAAGTCGCCTCAGGCGTCTTGCTTTTGTATGACCTACGCGAAGGACTACCCGAACCTTATTTTTGACGGCCTCCGTGGCGCAGTAGTAAGCGCGGTGATTTTACAAGACGGAGGTCCTGGGTTCGATCCCCGGCTGGGCGATTAAGGTTTTGTTGATTGGTCCAGGTCTGGCTGGTGGGAGGCTTCGGCCGTGGCAAATTACCACCTCGGCAAAGACGTACCGCCAAGCCATTTAGCGGTCTGTTGCGATGTCGTGTAGAAACCGAAAGAATTGTGGATTTTCATCCTAACAAATTAGCCCGCTTTCATCTTAGATTGCATCATCAGTTACCAGTCAAGGGCTTGTAAAGAATAAAAAAAAATAGGAGACGTCATTAAGATTGCATCCGACTAAAATCCGACGAATTTAGTATTAGAACAAATACGGGACATCAATTGTAATACCTAAACTTTTTGATTATATATAAAAAAAAAGAATTGCTAAAATTTTATATTTGTAAGTTAACTATATTGTAATTTTGTAAGCGATTTTATGAAGTAATGTTTGTAGTTCAATAAATATATTTTGTGAAATTTACGATTGTTTACATTGATGACATTCGATCGCTTTTGTGTGTATAACAAATTAACTTATTGCATGTCTGTGTTAATAATTAATATGTACAACTAAATTATTTCACTAACCTACTAAGAGTATTATATAATAACTCAAATCACCCTAGTAAGTTAAATTGTATTCCTTTGATTTTTACTATTTATTTTTAATTTGTACCGCCATAAGTAAGATACTATTAAAAATATTTATTTATAGACTAGCGGATCCGGTTTGACTTATGACTTATCTATTATCTATTATTCTATTATAATAATATATTATAAAGCGGAAGAGTTTGTTTGTTTGTTTGTTTGATTGAACGCGCTAATCTCAGGAACTACTGGTCCGATTTGAAAAATACTTTCAGTGATAACTAGCGCATTTATCGAGGAAGGCTATAGGCTATATTTTATTTTCAAAAAATTAGGGATCCTTCCTGAAACTCCAATAATGTAACCCAAGGTGTACATGGCTTGTGTTCGCGCCTTCCCAAAAGTCTGCTAATTCCCTCAAACATTGTCATTGCTATTCAAAAGGCCAAGGGGTTGCAAATACAGCAGCGTCATTCACTCGACCGTGAAATGACCTCACTCTCAACCAACACGCGCACGAGACGGTTGTAGCTTGCCAATTTGTCATCGGACCTAACCATACTTACAATAAACCTTTTCTACTCTACCCCTACCCTAAATTAGCTTGTATTCGATTATAATAATGTTACCCGGATCCTGAACTATTCCGGATCCGGTTTGACTTATGACTTATTATATTATATTTGACTTATGTGCACTTGTGTAGAGTAGCCTACCCTACCCCTATCCTACCTCTATCCTACCCCTACCTTACCCACACCCCTACCCTAAATTAGCTTGTATTCGATTATAATAATGTTACCCGGATCCTGAACTATTAAATACGAGTGTCAATACTTACGTTTAGTAAATCTGACACTTATCAATACTGTATCTGGTGTGTTTGTTTAAGACACTAAGGTTATTTATATAATTTGGATCGAATATAGAATGGCAATCAGGTAATTCTCTAGGGCATATAATTAAGCGAATTCTGACTGAAAATTACTGAAGTGAGTGAACGAAATTCTAAATGCCATATCAAATAAAACATAAGGTTACATACTAGCTTTTAAGATGATCTTTAATGAATTAGGCTAATTAGTGAAGTATCAACTAGCCTATTACATAAACAAATTCTTTTATGAATTTTCTATGCTAATGATATCAATATCTATTTATTTTACACATTGCCGGTGGATCAGTAGGTGATCTATACAATCCCTGCGTTCATATAATACCTAAGTAATGTATGTATACCATCATTTTTAATCCTACTAATATAATGAAAGCGAAAGTTTGTATGGATGTATGTTTGTTTGGATGTTTGTTGCTTATTAATGCCGCGTGCTCATGTATCGCTCCACCCAGTTATAGTTGAGAACGCTGCACTCGAAATTGTAGACGAATACATATACCTAGGACATATGATCCAGTTAGGTAGGTCCAATTTCGAGAAAGAGGTGAACCGTCGAATCCAACTCGGATGGGCTGCATTCGGGAAGCTTCGCGACATCTTTTCGTCCGAAATTCCTCAGTGCCTGAAGACAAAAGTCTTCGAACAGTGCGTGTTGCCAGTGATGACCTATGGTTCCGAGACTTGGTCGTTAACTATGGGCCTCATAAGAAGGCTCAGAGTCACACAGCGGGCGATGGAACGAGCTATGTTAGGAGTATCTCTGCGTGATCGAATCAGAAATGAGGAGATCTGCAGAAGAACCAGTCTACGACATAGCTCAACGAGTTGCGAAGCTGAAGTGGCAATGGGCGGGGCACATAGTTTGAAGAGCCGATGGACGTTGGGGTCCCAAAGTGCTCGAATGGCGACCCCGCACTAGTAAGCGCAGTGTTGGCCGACCCCCCCACCAGGTGGACGACATCAAGCGAGTCGCAGGGATTCGCTGGATGCAGGCGGCTCAGTATCGTGATGTTTGGAAGTCCCTACAAAAGGCCTATGTCCTGCAGTGGACGTCCATCGGCTGATATGATGATGATGATGATGAATGCCGCTACTACTGAAGCGATTTGGCTAAAATTTGTAATGGAAATAAATTTTACTCTGGATTAAGACATAGGTTACTTTTTATCCCGAAAAAAAAACCATGGATTCCCGAGTCCTAGTAGAGATGAAGTCTCGATTACCACAAAGCTACTTTTCATCCATGGTTCCCGAGGGATTTGTGAAAAACTAAATTCTACGCAGACGAAGTCGCGGGCGTCCGCTTGTATTCCATACATTGCCTAGGCCTGCCGGTAATGCCTGTAACATTTAAACTCATAGTTTTTGATGTACTTAAATAAATTTTGTATTTAAGGTGAATTTTCAGAATGGTCTAACTATTATTATTAGAAGATGAATTTGTAAGTGAAAAAATGGAACCAGTGTTTACTATTATATTCTGTGTTTAACTGTATAATAAAAATATTTAATTTTAAATAGGTTGTTGTTTTATTTTCACACGAACTGTACAGGGTGTATATTACGACTTTACAAGGTGATAACGCAATATTTTTCATACAAATATAGGTTAAAACGGCAATTGGGCTTAGTACAGAACATTGGCTCACCAGCCAACACGCATTGGAACTCGCAGTATGTAAAAATATAGGTACGTGTGTATATTGCGATGCCGTAATAGCTCAGTGGATAAGACCTCTGCCTCCGATCCCGGAGGGTGTGGGTTCGAATCCGGTCCGGGGCATGAATCTCTAACTTTTCAGTTGTGTGCAATTTAAGAAATTAAATATCACGTGTTTCAAACGGTGAAGGAAAAACGTGAGGAAACCTGTGTGAAGTCTGATATTCCGCATTGGGCCAGCGTGGTGGACAATTGTTCTAACCCCTCTCATTCTGAGAGGAGACTCGATATTTTCGTGACACTAAAACGAAAAAACTTCAATTATTTTTTCTGTCTGGCTATCTGTTTATCCGGACTAATCTTTGGAATGGCTGGACTGATTTTGATGGGACTTTCACTAAAACAGACGATGTTATTGAGCAACATATAGGTTACTTTTATCCAAAAAAATCTATGGTTGGAAAAATTTATGTTAAAACTAACTGAATTTCACACGTACAGAAGTAACGGGAGTCCGCTGGTAGAAAATATAAGTTGAAAGTTTTGTGCATGAAACCATTTAGCTTTCCGGTACGATGTCGTGTAGAAACCAAAAGGGGTATGGATTTTCTTCCTACTCCTAACAAGTTAGCCCGCTCCCATCTTAGATTGCATCATCACTTAACATCAGGTGAAATTGTAGTCAAGGGCTAACTTGTAAAGAATAAAAAAAAGAAAGCAACAAAACAGGTTCTAGTTGGCAGATGGTATTAAATCGAAGCTTTGAAAATGTAGGTAAACCACTCCTGCGACACAGGTCATCTATAGTTTCTAAAGTTATTAAACATAATTGCAACTGCTTTACTTATGCATCCAGGGCGCAAACTATCGACTAGTGATGTAGAAATAGGCATCGATATAGAACATAGATACTCGTTTTTTATATAGAATTCGTCTCTCTAGTGGCAGCGAGATTTTCTATAATTTATGAAAATCGGTTAAGGTATATTCCTTTTGGTAAATTAAAAAAACGCGCTTGCTTTTAAAACGTCCCTTTACATAATTAGCAATGGTTAAACCTTAGTTTATGATCATGACCATAAGTATAAAATGTAATAACTTTAAATAGTTTAAGAAACCGAAAAACACGCTTTTAGTACGCACTAAAAATTACAAATATTGGATTTAAGTCACGTGACTATTTTTTCGTATTCCTGACAGCAGGCCCTTTCATTTAATATCCATATCATGGGGGTGGATTTGAAACAGCCAGTCCGCCATCTTAGGGAGACCGCCATATTGGATTTGTAATGACGCTTCTTAGCTAATCATGTATTGACATCAGAACTCAGAGGGTGTGCAAAATTTCATCTTAATCGAAGACCGGGAAGTGGGTCAAATTAAGATTCTATGATTTTCTTACTTACATACTCGTAGTTACAAGTAATAGGGGAGCCCGCCATGTTGGATTTGTAATGATTTCTTACCTAGTCAGATATTGTCATCAGAATTTAGAGAGTGTGCAAAATTTCATCCTAATCGAAGACCGGGAAGAAATTGAGATTCAAAGATTTGATTTTCTTTAATACATAATTACAAGTGAAGCTTTATTATATTATAAGCGTGTTGAAAAGAAAACTAAAAAAAAAATTGTGGTTCCTTCCTTACATGCAAAATGATGATGATTTTATTCTAATCTGTCCGATTGTATGACGTATCGCTATCGGTATTAATGTGCGTGATAAGGGTATAAAATGCTAATTTAATCTACGGAACTGTACACCGACAGGCGCTTGGACGTTTTTTAAAATACTTTTTAAATAGAAAAGATATCGCGAAGAATTCTGTTCCTGACGGGGGTCCCCCATCGCAATATTTCTTATTAGTTTTACCACCATTGCTTATCATTGGTATTTTCCCTTCGTCAAATTCTAAACAAGTAGGCTGATATCTGTTGTTTTTTAATACATAATCAGTGTAGATACTTTTTTTTGTTTGTTTCCTGGTACTCAAGATATAATAATCGCACAAGCTTCTGTATGTTCCAATATTTGGCACGTTTATAGATAGAGATAATTTGAATACAAATAAAAATGTACTTTATTCCATTGTCATAAAGTTTGTAATTTAGTGTTTGAGTGGGGACATAATATCAATTTTTGGGACATTTGATTGGGTAGGTCTCCGGGTCAGTATGATCACGAGGAATGGTAAACAAGTAGCAAGGTCAAGAACAAATTCAAAGAACGATTAATAATCGTCACAGACCTCATTAATTGTAAACTTTGCCGACCTCTCTGGTGCAATATCGTATAACAATATTAACGATTGTTAATCTGGGAAGCCCTGGGCCAGTTTGTTTAGAAATTAGGTACATACACATTTTCATAAATTGGCTGACGCTTCCACCGTATCCAATTCAGTAAAAATCCTCGATGACGATTTGTGATTTATAATAAAGCCATACTCTGTGAGCACTGTGCTTTTTGACTTATTTATTTTTAATTATGTATTTTTTTTTTTATAAAATATTGTCTAAAATATACCTATTCATCATCATCATCATCATCATATCAGCCGATGGAAGTCCACTGCAGGATATACCTTTTGTAGGGATCACACGATTTCATTTTAAACTTCATTTACAAATGGTACGGCATTTTTGTTCCTTTTTTATATTATTTTACAGCAAACAAAAAACATTAAAAT
Source organism: Bicyclus anynana (assembly GCF_947172395.1). Taxonomy (NCBI): domain Eukaryota; kingdom Metazoa; phylum Arthropoda; class Insecta; order Lepidoptera; family Nymphalidae; genus Bicyclus; species Bicyclus anynana. The sequence continues at coordinate 16,302,351 of NC_069110.1, read as the reverse complement.
CACTTTGAAGTAGCTTTTACGCATATTTTTTTTAAAAAGGAAAATCATTTTTTTTTTCGTAATCTAATCGAGTATGGCTAAAGTACCTAAAGTACCTATAATCTGGCAGGTTTATTGATGACACTCCCATGATATGCGGGCACCGGGGGAAAGACTGCGCGGGTGTAAAATAGTGCGTGCGGGGAAGTGAGGTGTATCAGTCGTGGGCTTTTCATTCATCACTAAACGCCCCCCGGCCCGCACGGACCATCGGGATTGTTACGAACGAAGTTGCCAAGCTATATAGTTGGAAATCACTTGCCTTATAGAGATAGCCGAGTTCGATTATCAGCTTGTATCAATTTTGATTTTTATTATTTCCTAATTTTAATAAACGTACTCTCTAATTTTAATAAACGTACTCTAGCTGACAGATTAAATCTCCACGATATATTTTTTTAACTTGTAAAAAATCGGTGTGCTTTGATTGTACGTGATTTAAAGTGAATTATCACTTAAAAAATAGTTTATTGATTTATATAGAACAGCAAACGCTAAAAGCTAATGCTTTATAGTTTCTTCTTAAATGTGTGAATTTATGTCATCCCGGAATTTAATAAAAGAGGAATACTCCACCAAAACATGATTTTGGTACATCTATAACGGTTTAGGCAGCTTCAAGGGAGCTTGACTTTTACCGACTCGCCGAATTAACCAAAATGTTTACAAAATATACATAGTAATGATTCCTCAGTAATCACTGTATGTACCTATTGATGACGACCGCATGAAAATCCATTCAGTCCATGCTCTTATTTACTTGCATTCCGATTTCATAACATTCCCTTGTCTTCTACAACAAGCCCGGGTTTTGTGATGACATGAATCATAAGTGATACGCTGATAGTAGATCGCTGCTTCAATATGATATAATAATTGAGAATAACTAGTGCCAGCCGTGACTACACCAAGTGGTATGATCCGATGTTCTCCATTTTATCCTTTTTTTCTGACTGTGTATTTTCTCTAATATTAAAGGGTTATATAAAAAGCTGTTAGTAGAATGATTTCAAGAAGGTCGTTGGTCCTGAATATAGGGAGAGAATTACGTGGAGATCAAGGATAATTTTATTTTATTTATATTATTGTTTAGGCTCTTAAGGGATTCGTAGCTACACCAAAATCGTGTAGAAATGCTACCTACACTCAATCATTCAATGCATAAAATAAACAAGTACAAAGAAAAATAATAGAATTTAATTTAATCTACTAACAGCTTTTTAAATAATGTGTTAAAATGTGGAATAGCACAAAACGTACGAACAGAAAACAAAATAACTAAAATAATTGTAGATTAAAAAGCTATAAAATAAACAAATATAAATATAGTATAGTGTAGTAGTAGTAGTAATATAAATATTTAGTTCGAAGCCGATGGACTTTGGGGTCCCAAGGTGCTGGTGCCAGCTGGATTGACGACATCAAGCGAAGTGCAGAAATTCGCTGGATGCAGGTGGCGTAGGATCATGATTTTTGGAAGTCCCTACAAAAGGCCTATATCCTGCAGTGCACGACAATCGGCTGATATGATGATGATGATATACGTATGAGTGCTAGATGAATAAGACAGGCGGAATCACTATCTATCGTAACTTGTAAAGGCGTCTTCTGTGAAACTCAGCGCCGTAGTACGCCGTTAAAATATATTGATAATAATGATTGATGATGAACATTTTTATGGCAATCCCACGCGGACAAAGTCGACTTCATCCGCTAGTTACTTATTATATTGTTAAAAGATACATATAAACCACATCTAATTTCAATTTGAGTCATATGAGTACGATGTTTATCAAACTACTCCCTATATATAACTGGTGCTTGGTGCGTATTGCTCACAAGTTAGTAGAACTGCGTATTAGACGGTCCAAGATATTGCGAAAGGTTGAATTCTATCAAATAACTCAAAATGCATTCCAAACAATTTCTTAGTTTTGTTGTGTTATTCGTTATGGTGACTTTAGTTGTTGGCAAGCCTATGGAATGTAAGTAATATTATTTATTATAACAAATTCTCTAGCGATGCATAAGACAAGATAAGTACAATTGTAATGTGCCGTATCGATTTGTATATTATAATAACGTATTTTACTTTGATTTTTTTTTTGTTTATTGTATTGTTTTTGTGTTTTATCTTTCTTAGTATTTTGTTTTATTACGTACGAGTATGTTATGTTAATTTGTTATTTTAAATTTAACTGGATTTTGCTATTGTGATTAATACGATTTTCCTTCACCGTTTCAAACACGTGATATTTAATTTCATAAACTGCACATAACTGAAAAGCTCCGGACCGGATTTGAACCTAAGCTCTCCGAATCGAAGGCTAAGGTCATATCCATTTTGTTATCACGTCTCTCACGTGAAGGAAAAATATTGTGAGGAAACCTGTATATCTGAGAATTTTCTTAATTCTTTACGTGTGTGAACTCTGCATTGGGCCAGCGTGGTGGACTTAAGCCTAACCCCTCTCATTCTCAGAGGAGATTCGTTCTCAACAGTGAGCCGAATATTTTAGGGTTGTTAATGATGATGATAAGTTATAAATAAATGACATAAATTTTTCGAATACGCGGGTTTATTTAGTACAATTTTGAACCGTATAGACAATTTGTATAAGGTCTGTTTTAGTGACGTATGCCTACCTATGTTATCTACACTTATATATAAATGCGAAAGTGAGTTAATTTGTTTATCTGTTACGCTATTACGCTCAAAACGCTAACCTGAATTTTTGCACCAATGCACAGTTACGAGAGTAGGTACATCATCAGCGGGTAACGTACGCTATATTTTATGTCCGTTTTCTGACGGTAACGGTAACTAGGTACACGGGAAACCGGGAAGAGATGCACTAGTCATCAATACAAATAAATAAAATCGAAGTGTCTGTCTGTAATTTCGAAATAACTGTTTTTAGTTAGTTACTCAAACAAGCTTTATTATATATTTTTAGGCTGTCGGTCTATTTGTCCAGCCTGATATTTTTAACGACTGAGCTGATTTTAATGGGTCTTTCACTGGAAGATCATTAGCAACCCATATTCGGCTCACTGTTAAGCTCGAGTCTCCTCTCAGAATGACGCCAATAGTCTACCACGCTGGCTCAATCCGCATTGGGCCAGCGTAGGCCATTCCGCACTGGAAGATAGAGGAAGTTATTGTGCTAAAGGCTACTTTTTATACCCGTGAACATTGGTTACCACGTTGTTTATGAAACCTGAATTTCACGCAGACAAAGTTGCAGCCGTCTGCTTGTTTTAAATAAAAACCCCACTAGCCAACCCAAATATGAGATGCCATTTGCCATTGATGTTATAATATAATTTTAATGCGCTTGCGATTGAATATTTTTTTAATTAAGTAAAAAAAAACATACATACAGCCGCACGTAGAATCTCTTCCTTTTTGGAAGTCGGTTAAAAATACCAATTTTTTTTTAATTTGCTTTTTAAGCCCTCTCATTCAGAGAAAAGACACGTGATCTGAATATACGTTGCTGATGATGATGTAATTAAAGCCTTAATTTTAATAGAATTTATCCACCGATTTGTAATAAGTATAATATGGTGCTAGCTCGCGCATTCTAGAGTCAATTATCATTTAATTAATTAAAAATTGTCGCTATTTCCAATCAAGTGGAAATTCATTTGTTATCGAATAGTTAACAGACGCTTCGAAAACTGTAATCGGGACCGATGTATGGGAAATACATCTGTATTTCACATACATCGATCTTGATTCCCGATCGACAACTTGATCTCCTTGATTGAACCTGTCGTTAGCAAACCCGTGCATTTTTTAATTTTCGAAGCGTTTGTAAAAAGAGAATCGACATGGCTAAGGCCCCAGGCAACCGTCCTCACTAGAGGGGAAGTATGGAGCTTAGACTTGCTACGCGGTTCCAATGCGGGTTGGCGCGCTAACATTTAATAGTCGTGGTTAATATTTATACATGTCATACTTCAGTTTTCTAGTTTTAACAGACTGAGTTATATTACTAACAAAGCTAAATGCCCGACGGACCATACAACGTCGGCCCAGGGAACCCCGGTATACTTCCCTATAAAAGAATAATATGATGTACAAATAATGATCTGGTTAAATAATTGGTTTAATGTATGTTTCTTGATGAAAAATATATTTTATCTAATCTCGTGTCATAATATTCCAATAATGAAAATAAAAAATAAATATATACAATGTAACGTGTATAACTTGGCAATAAAGTACTCGTGTCTCTATTATAAAACTCACTTCGTTCGTTTTATAAAATGCAACTCGTGATTTAATGATCGTCATTATGAAACAGTTGCATAATCTACTATTTTAAAACTATTCTAGGACAAAATGTTCGCCGGTGTACCAAACCGGCGAAGTAACATCTGAAGCTGTATTATTTTTTTGTATTATTTTTTCTGTTATCAACAACCTAACAAACAAGAAAACGAACAAACAAACCAATCATAAGTCTTCAAAAAATATCGTTATACTCAGGCTTTACATTCAACGATCTTAGCTTATCCCCGATGTGGACAAATTAAAGATGAATTGAAAATATCGCAAAACGTTCGATTTCTACACGACATCGTACTGGAACACTAAATCGCTTGGCGGTACGTCTTTGCCGGTAAGGTGGAAGCTAGCCACGGCTGAAGCCTTCCGCCAGTTACACTTGGACCAATAAAGAAAAACCAGAATCGGCCCAGCCAGGGATTATGACTCAAAGTCTCAAATGCAAGGTTAAAAATAAACTGAGGTATTCTTGTGTCGCGATGTTATTAACAAACTCCCCTGAAACGGCCTGACTGTTTTTTTTTTAATTTTGTGTGCTAAACGCGTAGATTAAATTTATATAATCCTTTTGGAACTAATTTTGTGTTTTCGTTATTCCAGTAGTGAAAACCATGTTCTTTGAAGAGGCGTGCGTCTACCAAGGCGGCATCTGCGTGCATAAGGACTATTGTAAGCCAAGTCAGCAGTCATCGGTGTCACTATGTCCAGAACAGAGTCACGTGGGTGCTGTGTGTTGCTATGTGAGTTAAAAACTTTTTTTTTTCAAGAATATTTGTCAACTCTTTTAAATATCACCATTATTCCTATTCCCATCCAACTAGTCGGGTAAGAATGTATTATGTAGGGAGGTGGGAGTGGCTAGCTACCATCCTACTGACAAAGATGTACCCTCCAAGCGACTTAGCGTTCCGGTACTATGTCGCGTAGAAACCGAAAGGCATGTGGATTTTCATCCTCTTCCTAACAAGTTAGCCTGCTTCCATCTTAGATTGCATAATCACTTACGATGTGTTTGTAGTCTAGGGCTAACTTGTAAAAATAAAAAAATAAAAAAATAGACCAACGGGGCGGGAATCGAACCACCACCCCTCGGTGATAAGTATTTAATATATTATAACTTGTAACACCTGTAGTCCAAGTCGTTGGGCAGCATTCGGTAATATTCGCGATATCGTCCGAAATTCCTCAGTTCAAAAGTGTTCGAACAGTGCGTGTTGCAAGTTGACCTATGGTTCCGAGTCTTGGTCGCTAATCTATGGGCCTTATGCAAGTGTAGAACTATGGTTCCAAGACTTAGCTAACTACAGGCCTAGGATATCACACAGCGGGCGATGGACTGAGCGACGACGAATTATCTCTGCTAGATCGTGATGTTTGGAATCCCTACATAAGGCCTGCAGTGGACGTCCATCGGCTGATATGATAATGATGATGATGATGAATGATGATGATGATTATGATGATGATGTTGATGATGAATACCTATAAACGAGCAGTTCCAAATAAATATTTTCTGAATCTCGGTAACGGCTCTAAAAGTTTTCATATTAGTGGGTATGCAATTTATTGGGTTTCGGGGGCGAAAATTGATTTACCTAGGTTTTTATTTTTAGAAAACACGATTTACTAAAAAAAAAGTGATCGAAGCTCGATCACCGATCTATAACTTATCCACACATTTTCGTTCAAGTTTACTTTTGTTCTCGTCCAATTATACCAGGCTTCAAAAAGAAAAAAGAGTGATCTTTATTTTTATAAAATACCACATATCACATGATTAAATTCTAAATGATATTATGGCTTAACTGTCCACTCAAACAGTGGAGCAATAAAATATAGATAGGTACCTACCTTATTTCTACATTGGTACTAAATAGCTTTTTTTCATTTCAGGTTTAACATTAGCTGAGAATTGAAACAGCATGAAAATTAGTTATTAAGTTTTGCCTATCCTTATATTAATTTAAGAAGTTAAACTTTATTTAATTAAGATGAAAACAATATTGTAATTATATTAAACATAATAGTATTATGCGCATACCTATATAAATAAAGGGTTTTAAATCTAAGGGATAAAACTGACTACACCAATTTCTTAAGTATAAGTGACTAAAAACTCTGTTTGTGACCGAACTAAACTTTCTTGCGAAACAAGCTTTCTTGTGATTAGTTGATTAGGCTTAGGTTCGCTAGTATATTTAAAAATTTATAATATTGGTATATTATAAATTTTTATGGTACAATTTATATCTTTAGAATATATATACATAACTTTTACATGTATTTTTCTGTCTGTTAACCCAGTGTACGCAACGCAAAAAATAATTAACCAGTTTTTGCCATATTTTTCATGAATGGTGTTAAATAGTATACCTATGATACTAGCAAATAACATATTTTTCTATTAGTAAAAAAATAATTCAAAATTGGTTCTGTAAATACAGAGATTAAATTTCCTTTTTACTTACTTACTTACAATCTTTACCTTTATTATCGTAGTCAAAAATATACAGAAAGATATATTTTATTAATTCTTAGAATATTTTTTGTGTGTAATATGTTATAAAAAAATGTAATGACAATGATTATAGCGTAAATAATTTTTCAAAATGATATCAGCTAGAAAATCATGAACTAAAATGCCTATGCCTCTTTTCCAACAGTTGTTAGGCTTGTTTATGCGGGTTTATTACAAGAAATTTTAAAGCTCCTTCCGGTATAATGTAATTTATCTTATTTTTCAATAATTTGTACAATGTTTGTGCCAACTAGCATACGTCAAAGTTAGTGAATAAGCCTGTTTGGCCTATTCACTATTTTGGTCTTTATTATCAACTTATTAAAATAAATGACAAATCAATTGAAAAATGTTATCTACAAACTTTACGATATCCACCAGTAGGCAATGACATTGACAACGTGATTTCTTCTGATACGTCGCATACGATGTGTTGACATATACGAAATTGAGATTCTAAATAACAAGTGTCATCCGGTGCCTACTGGTGGATATTATACATTATATAGATGACATTTTTCAATTGATTTGATATTTATTTTAATAGGTTGATAATAAATACCAAAATAGTGAATAGGCCAAGCAGGCTTATTCACTAACTTTGACGTACGCTAGTTGACACAAACGAAATTGAGATTTTATGCAACAAATGTCAACCGGTGCTTACTGGTGGATATCATACAGTATATAGATGACATTTGTCAACTGATTTGATGTTAATTTTCATAGGTTGTTAATAAAGTAGTATCAGAGGGCCTAGTGGCAGTTTGATACTCTTACTATCGCGTTGACGTAAACGCAAATTTCCAAGGATTTGAAACAGCGCCATCTAGTCGCACTACTGCACAACTGTTTCAATTCCATATAAATTCGCGTTTACGTCAACGCGAATTAACAGTATGAAAATATTGAAAACTCCCACTAGGCACACAGGTCGAAGTTATTAACTTATTGCACTTAATTACATAATTTTGGAAAAGTGTTTATACTCTTAAATCTCTGGAAAGATTTTACCAAAACATAGCTAAGAATCAACTTAAAAGCAAGGAATTATGGGCTTTCAAATGACAAAAGGCTTTGAAATCAGTCCATCCGTTTAAGAGCTACGGTGGCACATACAGACACACACACAGATAGACATCGACGATGATGACGTCAAACTTATAACACCTCTATTTTTGCGTCGGGTGTTAAGTTGAGTTTTCAATTCACATAACTTATTCTTAAGATAATATTAAAAGCTCTGTACCTACTTAGAGTATAGATACATATTTGACGATTAAGAAGATTAGACATTGGTTGTAATAGAAGTATTTTGCTGAATAAAAATGTTTGATAACTTACGTCTATTTGTTTTTCTTTTTATCAAATACTAGAGGACCCGGTCAAGCTTCGCATTAACTTTTGTGCACTTATTCCCTACCCGACTCTAACCCCCACCCTACACCTACCCAATCATACCCCTAAACTGCTCCTACCCTACCCTACTGCTACTCCACACCCACCCAACCCTACTCCTAATTACTTACTTACAATCTTTACCTTTATTATCGTAGTCAAAAAATATATCCAGAAAGCAGAAAGATATATTTTATTAATACATAGAGTATTTTTTGTGTGTAGTATGGTAGAAAATAATGTAACTACAATGATTATAGCATAAATATTGTTCAAAATGATATCAACTGGAAAATCATGAACTAAAAAGCATATGCCTCTTCAATTCCAAAAGTTGTTAGGCTCGTTTATGCGAGTCTGGTGCTTTGGGCGGTTGGTCATTTATTATAAGAAATTTTCACCTATACTGCCCCTACCCTACTCCTACTACTATAATTTATTTGAATAATATTGTTTAATTACGAATGTGTATATTTTCTTATTAGACTACTAACACGCCTAAAAGACTAGACTGATGTAAAAACATTTTTCATCATTGAAAAGCTACATTATTAGTGAGCAATATTGTTAATTGAACAGCTAGGTGGTTCGGATGGTTTCTGGGTCTAGCTTTGTAGTTGTTGTTATTGGGTTTTATTACTTCTATCACTGTTGGCATTTGTACATACTCGTGAATTTCCGGTATTTTCAGAAAACAAGGCGCGTTCGACACTTGCTTCAATACATAAGAGTACATACATAAGAGAATCGCATGCAGATCCCTACACCTGGATTTCATACATCGATATAATTGCTTTAATTATTGTGTTGTGCAAGAAGCTTGTCTTCCAAGGACAGCCTGGAGTTCCGAGCGAGCATCCAATACAACCTTCTATATCGTTAGTAGATCTCATCCCTCTTGGTTTGGGTATGTTTTTTCTAAGTAAAAAGATCTTCACCAATCCAGGTATATGCCTAGGTATTTGACGTTTTCGCTTTGTGGGAGCTGATTGCTGCATAGAGACACTGGATTGCAGTTTCCTCCGTGAAGTGTGACTCTCACTTATGCCGACTTGTTGGCGCTTTACATAGCTTTTATAAATAACAAATGTCTAGCCATGACAGGCCCATAAACCAAATCGTTTGAAACGGTAGTCATGAATATTGGGATGCAATATAGTACGTAAAATGTTGCCTGGAAGAAATCGCTACTTAGCGATAAGGCCGCCTTTTGTATGCTGATCTCTTCCTAATTTGTTTTTTATTTCACTTGTTTTTGTCTTTGTGGTGTGCAAATAAAGTATATTTATCTTTATCTTTAAAATGCATGGTAACGTTGCATGTTTAATGTTTATATAATGAAAAGTTAGCGTGATTGATAGTGATTAGTGATACTGTTGTTTTGTGACTTTGCCTAAAAAAATGCTGAAAATGCTGATGCGACAAGAAAAATTTATTTTTTCTTTCCGTTGTATTGTGAGTTTTTTTTAAATGTTTTATTTATTTCCTCGCAAATCACACAATAGGCGAAAGTTTATTGTGTGTTAATGTGTAAGTATGTTAGTTCCTTTACGCTGCAGTTACCGAAGCAATTTGGGTGATATTTGGAATGGAAATAGATTTTACTCTGAATTAACACATAGGCTACTTTTCATCCCGGAAAATCCATAGCTCCCGCGGAATTTGTGAATTGAATTCCACGCGGACGAAGTCGCGGACCTCCGCTAGCACGTTCTAAAACGTCGTATGACATTCATTTGATTTGATAATATATTATGCTTGTAGCGAATATCGCCTCTGCTATAACTTACCTAATGAGCTTTACTTATTTTTGTAGGTGGTCTTCCTCTTTTTATTTTCCTACTACTTGTTTAGCTTTGCTACAGTTTTTCTCAAAGCCCGCTCCCTGTCTATATAGGTTTAACTCGGAAGTTTTGATGTTTTAAGTTTAGCTTATGTTTTATACAAAAACATGTTCATTTAATAAGGATTGCAAAGATGTAAGACATTCGAAAATCATTTTCATACAATTCGTCACAATTGCTATTTTGATTCCGAAAGGTAAAGATTATGTAAAAATCGTTACTTATTAAAATTTGTTTCTGTCACTTGAATAGCAATATATTTATTCATTATTTGAAACAAAAAATACTCAGAAATAATTACTTAGTATAAATCGACATTTAAGTAATTTTTCATCACATAATAATAATAATAATAATAATAATAAAAAGTTAAAAAAAGTTAAAAACCGCAAAGTTTCAGCTAACATATATTGAGTTATTTTAACAGGCATTCATGTCAGCTATCACCCTGTAGATTATGTCGTACTATTTACGGGGCACTCTGTGACTTTGACTAAATTCCACCCCTAAGAAGATAAAATAGGGAATGAAAGTTTATATGGGAAGTCATTCATTTTTAGAGTTACAGTTTTAAAAATTTGTTCATAAATCATAAAAAAAAGAAATACTATATGATTTAAGAATTTATAAAATTCAACCCATAAAGTGACGAAATGGGGGTTGAAAGTTTACATCTATACTAATATTATAAAGAGGTAAAGTTTGTAAGTTTGTAAGTTTGTCTCATTTTTTAAATGGGGTAATCTTCGGAACTACTGGTCCGATTTTAAAAATTCTTTCACCAGTAAAATGCTACATTATCGGGGAGTGCTATAGGCTATATTTTATATTGGTATCATATATATTAGCTGAGTTATCACAGTTTTTGTCATACAGGTCGGACTGAAAATCCTCTTGACTTATTCGCATGCGCTGCCTTAACTATTGTGTAAAATTGAAATTAATGTATGAAGACTTTATGTATATTTAAAAGTTCTACGAAAAAGTCCGCGACACCATATATATCTTCTATATATTAGCAGATATAGTACCTTTTGTGCTTTAAAAATTATTAATTTTATATACTTAGGTTTACGTCATTATTTATACAACTAAACTTTAATCCTTATTAAAATAAATTATTTAATAATCACAAGGATATTATGGAGATAAGATTTGCCCTTTACAGTATGTTAATTACTTAAATAGTTTCGGAGATAATACAAAATTTCTAAAAGACGCAGAAATTCCGCTATATGACGCCCGGCGCTTTCATTTACGTAGTTCCCGTTCCCGTGTGAATATGGGGATCAAACATAGCCTATGGCACTCGCAAATAACGTAGCTTTCTATTGATAAAACAATTACCCAAGTCGGTCCAGTAGATCCAGAGATTACCTCCTACAACCACACGAACTTTACCTCTAGAGATTACCTCCTACAACCACACGAACTTTACCTCTAGAGATTACCTCCTACAACCACACGAACTTTACCTCTAGAGATTACCTCCTACAACCACACGAACTTTACCTCTTTATATTATTAGCATAGAAGTCTCTATTTCTCTTGGTCATACCACCACTCTCGAAGGACTGGACCGATTTTGCTAAGGGTAGGAGTAAGATAGAGAAGTTACAGGGTAGGGTAGGGTACGGGTAGGGAAGCGTAGGGGTAGTGTAGGGGTAGGGTAAGTTTAGGGCCGGGTTTAGGGAAGTGGTAGGGTAGGGGTAGGATAGGCGTGAGATAGGGGTACGGGTGGGATAGGGGTAGGAAAGTGATAGGGTACGGGGAGGGTAGGGGTAGGATGGGGGTAGGGTGTAGGTAAGGTAGGGGTAAGGTAGGGGTAGGTTTGGGGTAGGGTAGGGGTATAGTGGGGGTAGGGGTAGGGTAGGGGATAGGGTAGATGTAGGGGTTGGGTAGGGTAGGGTTGGGGTAGTGGTAGGGTAGGGGTAGTAGTAAAGTTGACATCGAAATTTACGCACACGAAGTCGCGGGCGTCCGCTAGTTGATATATATTTTGATATGTATTTTATTCATTATTGTAGGTATTTGTGTAATATTGTTTATGTATTAGGATGTAAATTATTTGTATGTATGTGTATTACTAATACTATGGTTATTTTTGTTTTACGCCACCTGCTGATGTCCTTAAGTTTTCCTAAACCGAAGGTTGCCTGGAAGAAATCGCTACTTAGCGATAAGGCCGCCTTTTGTATGCTGATCTCTTCCTAATTTGTTTTTTATTTCACTTGTTTTGGTCTTTGTGGTGTGCAAATAAAGTATATTTGTCTTATTGATTGCCACGTGGACGAAGTCACGGGCGTCCGCTAATTTACACTAATATTAGTATAGATTAGCGGACGAATAAACTCTTCGACTTCGACGAGTTTGTTTGTTTGATTGAACGCGATAATCTCAGGAACTACTGGTCTGATTTGAAAAATTATTTCAGTATTAGATAGCCCATTTATCGAGGAAGGCTATAGGCTATATATAATCCCCGTTTTCTTACGGGAACGCAGCCACGCGGTTAAAACCGCGCGGCGTCAGCTAGTAATATTATAACGACGTAAAGTTTGTTATACCTAAGTGAATAATTTATCAACGTTTGCTGGGTCAGCCAGCTAGTGTTTCTATATAAATTCAAAAACATTTTAAAGCAACATTATCCATTGGAAGACGTCCTGTGCGGAACGTCGCTTTGGTCGGATCGGTCGGATTTTGTAGCAACCCAGGGTTCCCAACTTAGGGGTTTTCCCCCAGATTTAGGGGGCAAATAAGTGAAATGGGATTTTTTTAGGGGTCTGAAATTTTTAGGGGTATTTTCAGGGGTTTTTTTGACTCTTTAATATTTTTAAATTGATGATAATTTTAATATTTCTTTCTTGGCCTAGCGACTTATAACGACATATAATACGTTATTCTACAACCACTCTGAGGCAATTGGAGGCAATTTTCATCGAATAAAAAATTTATAATATTGGTAAATTTGTTCATTGTCAACATGTATGATTTCAAAAAATCTGAATCTTCAGATAAAGACGTAGTATTTTGTCTGTATTAAATATAGACTTTTGAAACATATGACAGCATATTATTTCTAAATTATTATGAATTTATATTTTGTAGGGGGACAACTCAATAATTAAGGCGAAATTGGGGGTTTTTGACACCAACTTTAGGGATAAATATTTTGGTAGTCGAATCGGTGGAAGCGCTGTAGCAACCCGCCGTCGTGCAAACTCTCTCCCGTCTCCGCTCTCAGTCTCAGTCAGTGCCATAAAAATACCGTGAGTGGTCGTGTAATACAGAGCACAGAGTGAAAAGCTGAAGTAGTACTTTCATTGGTAAGTAATTCGCAGACAATTCTAAATATTAGATAACTCTAAATATATATTATATGAGTAGTTGTACTTTCGTTTTTAAATTCGATCGATAAGTGCAGTTTAAATTTTCAATCGTAATATTTATGTTGAATTATAGCCAGAATTGTTGTATTATTCTCTGAAATGAACTTTGTTTTGGTGTTAAATATTGGTTGTTAGTAATCCTAAATTATTGTAAGAGGTCCGCGATTTAATCCGCGTAAAACTCAATCAGTATTTTCGCGAGGCCTAAGAAAAGTAACCTACATCCAAGGTGCAATCTATCTCCATTTCATATTTTTCATCAGCCAAATATAGTAGATTTTGCTTAAAAATTAATAAACAGCCTATATTTATTCTTTAAAATATTTGTACCTAGTTCGTTTACCGCAAATACATATTACTTAATACTTACTCGTATTGAACATGTGCGAGATTTAACCGTATTGAACGTATTACCTTCCTTTTTCATCTTTTTAGGTGCAATTTTATATGTTATAATTACCTTTATAAAATTACATAAATAAAGAGTGTGAAAGAAGAAAAAACAAAGTGTGCATATGCACAATTTCTTTTTGTTTGCAGCATATATCAACGATTTATTAGGTAGGTACATGCGGTTGGTACCGGTATTTTCTTTTTGTTGAATGAAAAGTTAGTTCTTGCGCACTTACCTAAGTTAAATAACGATGGAAGCGTACTTACTTGAGGTACTAGTTCCTTCTACCTATACTTCTGGCGTTTCTACACGGCATCGTACCAGACCGCTAAATCTCTTGGCGGTACGTTTTTGCCGGTACGTTGATAATTAGCCACGGTCAATATTCGGATGTTACCGACATACAGTAAGAGGTGGCACGAGTAACCATAGCAAAATCGGCGCCAAAACAATCCCGTTTGATTTTTTTCGCCTATGATTTTCCCGTTTTAATTAAATTTTTGACAACTTTAATATACCTACCTAAAGAGAAAACACAAAGCATGCGTTTTATACTTTTGTTTTTATACTTTAACTCTTGTACTCTGAGTAAACTCATAAGGATTGCTATAGCAAGTAGTATAGTATAGTATTAATTTTAAACGTATGTATATTTAGGTAGATAAATAGAATTAAGTTCTAGATTTATAATATAGTGCTAAGCTAGTATTAGGTCGTTCATGTAATGCTAGTTTAAGATAATAAATAAATAAAAATAATTATACTGTTATTTTGGTTACATTTACTTGACTGGGCTTATACCTATTAAGTAGATAGATGTTTTGGCGTTCTGTTTTAATGGTGCGTGTGTGTGTATTTGTAATTACCAAATCAAGTGTACGAAAGTCATCCTTATTTAAATATCAGGATAGGTAGGTACCGTTAACACGACGCAGTCTTTCGAAATGGAACTGCTGTAGGGCGAATACAAAATAATTTTCGGAGCGATTTTTCTGTGGATTGCTTACGGCGACGCTCGCGGGCTTGGAGCCTTGCTAGTTCCTTATCGTCATTCTTTAGCAGGCATACAGTTCGGTGCAATGGTGTTGTAAATTATGTCCTTTTTATGAGGGTTCTGTTTTGGTTATAGTCTTGTGACTTGTTTTTTTTCATTGACAAGTTTACTCTATTAGTAAGATAATTTCTCTAAATTGGGTACTTATTAATTATGTAAATTAGCTTATAATTATAGGGTAGCGGTAATGTAGGGGTTACGACGAGGACGAGGACGTGATAGCCCAGTGGATATTACCTCCGATTCCGGAGGGTGTGGGTTTGAATCCGGTCCGGCGCATGCACCTCCAACTTTTCAGTTGTGTGAATTTTAAGAAATTAAATATGACGTGTCTCAAACGGTGAAGGAAAAACATCGTGAGGAAACCTGCACACCACAGAATTAGGGTAGGGGTAAGGTAGCGTAGGGTAGCGTAGGGTAGGGTAGCGGTAGGGTAGGAATTGAATTTGAATTTATTGTTTTTACACAGACACAATGCAACCAGTAAGCATACCCAGGCAGTTAGATTATGGTCATATTGGCACCTGTTTTGTATGGTAGGCATATTGCTTCCGAACTGTATACTCGTTAAACTGTATTCATTTTTGCTTGCGGCATTGCGTCGACGTCACGGTATTTCGCCCTCAGCGATTCGTTCGCCCTAAAGCTAGGTCCACATGTAGCATTATATTGTATTCTCGTAGGCGCAGTGGTTCGTCTACACAGTTTCGAATCATAAGGTCCTGTGTTTGAGTCCTGAATAGGGCTTTAAAATATTGAGCTTTATACCTTTCATGAAATTCACAGCTGAAGCCAGGAATTGTTTAGTTGTTAAAAATTAACAAATTAAATTATAAGTATTAAATTATTTTTTTGCGCAAAGGATCGTCCTTGCTGTCCAGCGCGGAAATGCAGCCAATATTTTTGCCAGTGGGCACGATTTGAATAGTTAATATGATGAGCTAGCTTCTTATTGTATTTTTTCTCAATAAAAAAAAAATTAAAATAATTGTGTTTAATGTATATCCGATAGTTCATGTAAGTAGCAATGTTCACGAATATCTTTTGAAAAATAATAAAATTATAAAATTAAAATTATTGATTAATCGGTTTAGCCGTGTGAAGGCAGTAGTACAAGTTAGATACACTTTTTTAAGTATGTATTCTCCTTAAATATTTTGATGAATGAGTTATTAATTAAAATATTTAAGGGTATATTTTGTAACACCATATTGTGGCAAAATTACTTAAATAGTATGAACCAATCATGAAGCAGGAAGGGCGTTTTAGCCCGTGGCTATACTCCAAGCCTCAGACCATGACAAACCCCATTGTTATGTTGCAGTAACAGAAATTACTGGCATTCTATACTATATCTCATTTTATACTAGCTAGATCTACTTAATAGTATAAAAAATACTAGTATTTTTATTTACCGTGCACCTACATAACACCATAGGTGCATAGTAACCAGTCATGTAATACATTTTTTATTTCCAAGCTTTTTTGTCGGCCTCCGTGGCGCAGTGGTATGCGCGGTGGATTTACATGACGGAGGTCCTGGGTTCGATTCCGGCTGGGCTGATTGAGGTTATCTTAATTGGTCCAGGTCTGGCTGGTGGGAGGCTTTGGCCGTGGCTAGTTACAACCCTACCGACAAAGACGTACCGCCAAGCGACTGAAAAGAGTGTGGATATTCATACTCCTCCTAAAAAGTTAGCCGGCATCCATCTTAGATTATATCATCACTTACTATCAGGTGAGATTGTAGTCAAGGATTAACTTGTAAGGAATAAAAAAAAAACACTATAATACGACTTTTGCATACGATAAAAAAGCTTGGCGTTAAACTGTATTATACGACTGTGTGCTTAGTTTTAAATAAGTTTGTAAAATGGTGGTAAACAAAAAAAAACCTTGGCTGAGTTTGTTGTGGGCTCTTCTCGAACCAAGGCGCGTTTGGAACCCTCGTAACTTTAGTTTTAAGTTTTCGACTATTATTACCACCATTAAATTAAATTATGACATAATCTTGACCTTTCAAAAGTGTTTGTAAGTAAACTAAGCCTAATTGAAATAAATGAATTTGGACTTGACTTTACGCACAGGTACCCTGTAAGATGGATATTGATGAACATTCTCTTCAAAATGAAAATGAGCAAGAAAAAGGACCATATGACCTTCAATGGCGACCACGCTCTCGGAGAACATATCAACAACATAATATAGGTATTATACGCCAACTATTATTGCAGTTGAGATAAATATATACAGTTTTTAATACCTATGTATCAAATTATCGACATGTACCATTTTCCTGCAAAATAAAAAAAAACACTAGCCGACGCCATTTCACCATTGTAGTTCGCGTTCCCGTGATAATGCGGGAATAAAATATGACCCATATGAAATGAATTTTGACGGCCGCGTGGCGCAGTGGGTAGTGACCCTGCTTTCTGCATCCACGGCCGTGGGTTCGATTCCCACAACTGGAAAATATTTCTGTGATGAGCATGGGTGTTTTCCAGTGTCTGTGTGTATTTATACGTTATCTAAGTATTTATATGTACTATATAATTGAATATTAATATTATAATATCAACTATCTTAGCACCCATAACACAAGCTACTCTGTATGCTTGCTTACTTTGGGGCTAGATAGTGTTGTGTATTGTTTAAGTATATTTATATTAAAAAAAAAGAATAATATAGCCTATATGTATATTCTGTCTGGCCTATGTCAGGGCTATAAATTCCCAAGCGCGGTGTTAAGAGCTTTATTAAAGCAGCAATGCTTTCATAGCGGGTACGGCCTCAGGGCTCGGGTGTTACGAACAGGCCTTCGCTTGAGGCGTGGCGAGCGTTCGCTCCCGCCTGCCTGAAGCGTTCGCGCTTCGGGGCACTTCTCGTGCGTCGGTTACAATGTACCAATGTAGGTACGCAGTACATAACTATATAATATAACTTGTTTTATAACTACGCAAGCAGTACATAACTACATATGAAATAAATAAATGATTTTAAATTGTTTTTTTGTTGTTGTTGTTGGTTGTTCATTATGAATGTTATTTAAACCACGATAAAACGACGAGATTTTTATTGTCGATATTTCAGTCCCGTCGTGACCACGATCCATGCAACTGGGTCGAAATATTGACAATAAAAATTTCGTCGTTTTATCGTGGTATGTACCTGTTTAAATAACATTCATACATATGAAATGACTTGTTTTATAACTATACTACAGCCTTTCTTGATGAGTACTCTTTACCAACAAACAAATTATAAATGAGGGTATAAATCACTAGTCATTTCACATCTAATATTAATTATAATTAACTTGTTCTTAAATTAATGAAAATAAATGCGATTGATAATATTAGAGCAAGTAGATATTGTTAATATAATTTATATGACATTTTCTAAACAAACCATACATAATTTAAAATAAATAAGTTATGAAATGACAGACATTTTCTACCTTAATTTCTAATTTCTTTGTTGGTAAACAGTACTCCCAATGGATATGACCTCTGCCTCCGATACCGGAGGGTGTGGGTTCGAATCCGGTCCGGGGCATGCACCTCCAACTTTTCAGTTGTGTGCATTTTAAGAAATGAAATATCACGTATCTTAAACGGTGAAAGAAAACATCGTGAGAAAACCTGCATACAGCAGCATGCAGCAGTGAGCCAAATGTGGGTTGATGACGACGACTGTACTTTATTCAGACAAAGTGATACGTACTACTCCTGATATTATTGATGTGCATTTGTTCCATCACTATCTACCTATTAGGTGTACCTAAACGTAATATTATGTTTATTTCTATTCTTTATATATTTATATTAAGTTTAAAAATATAAGCAGATGTCGCCAAAATGCTATCGGCCACATAACACACAAACACACATACTTTATCTGTGTATAATATTAGTATAATTTATTAGCATTATGTATTTTTTTTTAGTAAAATATATTTGACGGGCGGAATTTATACGTATGGGTTCGAAACTAGTCGGGCATACTCCAACGTAGTACCGTGTTTCATTATAAATTAATTTAATAATAAAAATTCCCAAGTATGTCTGCCTAATTTAATTTATATCTAAAAATAAAAATTAAAACTTTTCAAGACAAGCAGTGACGAGATCAATGAGAAAGTTTACCAATGCATTGGTGTTAAAAGAAATCAAAATTTCGAAAAGACTGTCTTCAGTGGATCCTCTAATACATCGAATAGGTGGCGAAAAATATCAGCAAGTTTTATAGTATTCAAAGTAGGAATTCCACGTAAGCAATTCTGCTATAGTGAAAGGGTTATTTATATATGTATATATATTTTATAGAATATTCGCCATATCTCTTAGATATGACCAATATTCTCATTCCCCTACAAATAGTCGGCAAAGACAGTATGGGTACCACAATAGTCTAACGGGGATCGAACCACCACCCCTCGGTGATGATGCCGACCGCCCTTACCGCTGAGCTATTAAGGTTATTTTAAGACAATGTTTGTTTCAGGATATCGTAATCAAAAGATAGAACGGATGGAACAGTATAGTATAGCTGATTTGCCAGACATTACTACATATATGATAGGGAAATCAACCGAAGCCGATATCCGGACCAAAGCGGGTCCCGCTTTCAACAATCGAATGACTGATAGAGTGAAGCCAGTGCCGAAGGCTGCGACGCCGGCCCACGACGAGGCGCCAGTGCATATCGACGTCGGCGGGGTTATATACACTTCTTCGTTGAGGACCCTCACCAAGTAAGGCACCCTTTTTTGTCTCTGGGAAATACTACCACGTCGCGCATCGCGAAACTAGCGAAACGAGTCAAGTGAGTCTTTTGAGTCACAGGCGGCTCAGAATAGTGGTCTTCTGAAGTCCCAACAAAAGGACCCTGCAGTGGATGTCCATCGGCTGATGTGATGAAGATGACAGCGGTCCGAAATTGCGCAAACACAACGCAATTTTAAGCCGGTTACTTTATTCAGTCCGTACTTAAGGCAACATTAACGTTGACTTGACAATAGCTCTGAACAATCTTATTGCATATAATATGTAGTTATATTACTTGTGAGAGACACTGTGTTTTTATGCAATGGCCAAACTAACATCTGATTTTTTATTTATAATAATTTATAATATTTTATCCATAACGAAGTTATAGGGTCGAAAACGGCTGGTATTGCTTCGAGTAAAGTATGGTACAGCCGTGCCACTTTTTTGCATGACTTGAGGGGATCTATCGTTTATTTATTATCCCAAATTAATAATAGATAAGGATATATATTTCTTATGCCGGATCTCGTACTACTTTTGATGTCAAAAGATCGTGAAAATAGGCACTTTGACCTCCCGATGCATCTATGCACTCTGATGTCTACAAAGGTAGGAGGCGCCTTCTATCTCCCGTTCTTCATCTGCGGAGCGGGTCAGCATCAGGCGACCACTTTTTCCTTCTGTATGTATCTTTTCTATAGTAACCAGGGGTTTTGATGCCGATGAACGCGAGCGTTAGCTATTGCCTTATACGTACCACTGTACGTTCGTTTAGATATGCGTGCGTGTGTGTTTCTGACTATGTGAGTGTGAGTCGCGCGTATGAGTGCAAGTTATAACTATGTCCTTATCATGCGATCTGTGGTAGAATGCGGACGTCGAATTATGTACACTCTGTACCTCACAGCGCCTGGTCTAATTCCCCCATCGAAACCGACAGCTTACCGTGCTCTCTGCAGCTCGGGGATGTTTCACAACAAACCAACTTCCTAACTCCGGGCAAATAATAATCTAACTGAAAAATTATTAGAATAAATACTAGTAAAAGTTCAGTATTTCGTAGCTTGACCCAGGAATCGAACCCAGAAGTTCTGAAGCCAGAAGGTTAACCACTTGACCAACGAAGGAGTTAATAGATCACTATATAGGTAACTAAATAACACCCCGCGGTTTCACCCGCGTAGTTTTTGTATTCATGAGAACAAGGGTATAGAATATAGCTTATTCACACAGGAAATAAAACTATAAGAAATTGTAATTGTTGTCAATTGTAAATTATAATACTGTATGACTTTTTCAAAAGAGCAACTGTTGAGTTTCTTGCCGGTATCTTCTCAGCAGAACCTGCCTTCCGAACCGGTGGTAGAATCTTTACAAATAGTCAACTGACGTGTCAAAAGTGCTTGTAAACTGAGCCTACTTGAAATAAATGATTTTTGATTTTGATTTTTGATTTCTTATGACAAATCAGAAATCACGTGGCTATCTACAAGTACTCGAATTTTTAAGATCAGTCCTGTAGATACAGAGATTACCCCAACGACCTCACAAACTTTGCCTCTTTATAATATTAGTATATAGATAGGTATGTATTTGTGCCACAGTACAAAATGGAGCGAATGTGCCCACAGGGCGTTGATTATAAAGGCAGCAGAGAGCCTGAGGCTTGCCTGGCGTCCGAAGCTTTTACGGTTGGTACAAATTAAATGGGAACGTTGGAAATACAAACTACAGTCGAGTTCAATGGTGTTTGTTTTTTCAATAATAATGTAAAGGTACAATATTGCATAATAATGTGTAGTAATTAAATTTCATGCTATGTGCTATAGAGATACTAATAGTATGATTAATTTATAGTACAGGATATGTATAAAATAATAATAATATATGGGACACCCCGCACCTGTGACCATAGTCATTTGGCCTAGTGGTGTATAACAAAGGTACGATCTAATAATCCTGAGGTCGAGCCGGGACAATGGAAAACTTTTCCCCCCGGTGACGCCGCTGAGGTCCCATATAGGAGCCTACGGCACTTACACAATCAGAAAAAAAAAAAAAAAACCTGTGACCGCTGTCAACTAGAACGAAACGTAGATGCCTATGTCTTCGCTTTTTAAAACTTTGAAATATTTTCTGTACTTTAAAGCCGGATTTATATTTGTCTGACGTGTCGTGTCGTGCATCAGAACAGAATCGGTATGATACATTTTATATGGCAACGTTTACACTTATGTGTTGTGACATGTGATGGTTTCTGATGTTCCGCATACAAAATGTGTGATATCGATTCTGTTCTGATGCGTCCCGACACGGCACGTCAGACAAATGTAAATCCGGCTTAACATCTACGTACTTTTTATAAACATTTTTTTTTCTATTCAAAAAGTAAAATTGCTTAAAAGAGCTAAGCGAACATACAGCGGAAACGACTTCACTTTATAACATGTAATGATGATGTATTGATTGATGAAAATAATATTAGTCAACAACTGACCCTCGTGACTTCATCGCCCTCAAAACCCTAGGTTACCATAAAAAACAGAAACATACATACAGAAGGAGAAAGAGTGGGCGCATGATGCTGACCCGCTTAGCATATGAAGAACGGGAAGGCGCCTTCTACCCTTGTAGACAACAGGAGGTTAAAGTGCCTGTTTTGCTGACGATCCCTCTGTTACACACAAATTGACCAGTCTTTACATTTTACTATAACCATAGACAACGTATTTACTGTAGTACGAAAATAGAATATCTATAATAGAATTTGATGACCTTATTAGGGTGTAGGGTCTTCATTACGCGATGCGACGGATTAACGTTTTTTTTTAAATCAATCAAATTATCCCTTCATGGCTTTTAGATAGAAAATTAATTCATATGTTTATATTCACTCTATAATATGCTCAATAAAATGGAAAGTCCCTTTAGTGTCGTTATATAGAACATTGCTGTTTACACTGTATTTTGAAACTCAAATATACACAGGCAAAGGTATTGGTAATAGTTGACTAACTGATGCCTACGAATTTATTCGCAAGAATACTTTAGTTTATCGGTATAAATGTAGCCTTTGTGTTATTCCAGATTATAATCTAGCGAACGCCCCTGACTGCGTCTACGTGACATTCAGTTTTTCCGTGAACAGTGGATTTTTCTAGACATTAAAGCCTATTTGTTGCTCAATAACCTCCCCCTATCTACCAGTGAAATCCTATTTAAAGCGGTTCAGCCATTCTTGAAACTAGCATAGACAAACAAACAGATGGATGGACAAACAACTTGATTGTGTCTAAGTATCGTATAAACAACTATAAGCACTTATGAAAACACAGATCGGCAATTAAAGTTTTTTTTTTTAATAAGACCTCTATTCCACTTCCATATACTCGAATTCGGAAAAGACTGTGTTAGAAATGGGTACGACAATCTCGTATGTAGGTATGATTAAGGCAATTTTGTAAAAGTAACAGGGTATCTGCGATCATTCCTTTCGGTGCTACAGGGATTTAAAGGGTCATATTTGCGGCGCTGCCACGGATCGCGTAAAAATGTCCTATACTATACTATACACGAATAAACGACGTCGATTGTAATCGTAGTTTGTATGGGCGTTCAAAAAAATTACAAATATTGTTATTTCTTATCTTTATTTTCATCTAATTACGTAAAAAGATTTTATATTGATTTTAAAAATAATCTTATTTATTTTACCAACTTCCGACAATCTTAGATGTTCATGTATTAATTAGTTAATTATGAATTTTATTTACCCGAAAGAACAATTTAAACCTAGTCGTCACCTCCTTTAAAAAATACGCCCACTATTTGCATATCAAAATTCCATTAGTAGTTTTCGCGTAATAAAATAACAAACATTCAAAATACAAATACAGATATACCAACTTTTGTGTTTATAATAATTATTTATAAGTTTAATTTTAGACGTAATAACGATAGATATAAAAACATCGAGTATTTATTATTTAAACACGGATCCCTAAGAGTTTGTTCGTGTGGAGCGTCGCGAGCATTGCCCTAAGGCATAAACGAAGCCCCGGGCAAAGTACCTCCTCTCTTTTCTATGTTGATTGAAGGCCTCAGGACATCGAGGGCAATACCTCACAGAGACGCGAATGCAATATCCCCGCACCAGAGACTCTGACCTCTGGGTTTCTAGCTTACATATCCATTATCTTTCTACAAAAGCTTCGAAAATTAAAAAAATATATGGGAATGATACCCGATACAGATTGACCACGTCACATATCAATAACGCATTTCTATACATATTTTAATTTTAGAAGCGTTTGTAGAAAAAGGTTCGATGGGTTTGTAATTTGCATGTAAGAGTATATCTAAGCTCGTCAAATAGAATGTCATTATCTCGAGAAGTTAGTGGGAATATAACTGGCCGTAGCAATGCAATAGAACAATATTCCTACTAATATTATAAACGCGAAAGTTTGTATGGATGTGTGTTTGTTTGGATGTTTGTTACTCTTTAACGCCGCTACTACTAAAGCGATTTGGCTGAAATTTGAAATGGAAATAGATTTTACTCTGGATTTGTTAATCCAGAGTAAAATCATAGGCTACTTTTTATCCCAAAAAAATCCATAGTTTCTCGAGATTTGCGAAAACTGATGATTTTGATGATATGAATGTTTGTTACCCTTTCACGCCTCGACTACTGCACCGAATTAGCTAAAATTTAGTATTTAGTAAGATATATTATGCCTAGATTAACACATAGGCTACTTTTTATCCCGGAAAAATCCAAGGTTCCCGAGGGTTTTGTGAAAAACTAAATTCCACGCAGACGAAGTCGCGGGCGTCCGCTAGTGTATATTATAAAACTTTCTCCGTCACATCTTTCCGTCCGTCTTAATCAATATTTCTTTTGTATTCTGCTAAAGTATATCCGCTCGTTGCATTATTTTTTTATATATTGAAGTTAGCCTTTATTTGACAATGCAGTCTAAGATGGCAAGTAGATACAAGATTATTTAAACCATACCTTTGACGGTTTCTACGCGGCATCGTATTGGAACTCTAAATCGCTTGGCAATGTCGAGTTGTGTGCTAAGAAAGTGTAAAAACTATATATACATAAATATATAATGTAAGTAAACACAAAATTGTGCATGTGTGCGCTCAGTGGAGTCTCTCAATTCGGTGAGTCTCTCTTTGCGGTGATTTTGTAGGAACGTAATCGCAGTAATCGCTGTGCTGAAAGATAATAGTGAGGAACCGACGACGCATTCAAAATAATAGACTATTCCCGATGTGGCATATGTTGATCGGTTTTTTACTAAACTTACGAGTATTTTATATTTTGTGGGGTGTACTCAGTAGTTACCCCCAAGATCTTGTTCCCGCTTCTGCCTTCTCTAAGACAGCTTTATATATATCGAGACGACCAGCAACATCGTTTCGCATCAATGTGTTTTATTTGAACGGTGTGAAATGAATGAACGGTGAATTTTTCGTTCGTCTCTTTCCTGCCATGTACAACCTAAACACTTTCAAAGCAAGAGTGAATAGGGACTTTCTAGGCGAGCTAGCACCATTATCATTTTAAAATTACAAAAAAATATATATTTAAAATCCTTCAAAAGTGAGCTTAATATTCTAAAATTTTATATTTATGAGGTTTTCCAGGAATCTTCAAGTAACTCTAACTTCTGTATTTTGCTTTTGTTTAATTAGTGTGCTGTGAGCGCGTTATCAACTGAGCCGTCGGGCTGAAAATATTTGATAGTGTATACATACAAAAATATATTTTCTTTTTTGCAGATATCCGGACTCCAAGCTTGGAATGATGTTCTCCGGCAGGATCCCCATAATAGTCGATAATCTTAAACAGCACTATTTCATAGACCGAGACGGTTTAATGTTTCGCCACATTTTGAACTTTTTACGGAACGATACAGTGTTGGTCCCTCCTGATTACAAATACCTAGATTTGCTTTTAAGTGAGGCCGAGTTCTTTCATTTAGACGGTAAGTAAATAAACCTTTATGTAAGTCATCGATCTCCTATTAAAAATGGATTCAAAAATAACGCCCCCTCTCAAATAGTCCCAAACACAACTTGGCGCTTAATTCAAGTCGCAATTGCAAATTCAACCTTAAATTCAATACTTAAGGTTGAATTTGCTCTGAATTTAGAATTATATTGAATGGACAATATTTAAATGCCTTTAAGTATAATTTTCTTTACTAATAATTCTAAAACTGTCAAAGCAAAATTGGCCAGTTTTTAAGTGACATTTTCTACATGATTGTGCGTCCTTTTATTATAAGTGGTCAATGATGTAAGTGGAATTCTTTTCTTTGGTTTTTTCTTTCCGTTTCTTTGTACGTCGAAGCTGGTAGTACTGCAAATCTGAACAAGGTTCAAGGTCCAGTGTGGCACGTTTATTCTCTTTCTACAAACGCTAACGCTTCGAAAATTATAAAATGTATGGGAATGACATTCACTATCGATAAGTCACGTAATCAAATTGTCGATCGGATCTGTAATTTTTATACATTTTCTTATGTTTTCGTAGCGTTAGGTTTGTAGAAAGAGAATCAACGTGCCACATGGATAAAGCCCTAGGTTCTGGGTTCGATTCTCAGCTCGGGTCTCAGCTGGCTTGGTGAATTCTTAGTATATTTGTTTATTCCTTTTCTACCTATCTTTAGTACACTTGTATCTTACTTTTAGCTGGTGGGAGACTTCGGCCGTGGCTAGTTACCACCCTACCGACAAAGACGTACTGCCAAGCGATTTAGCGTTTCATCCTACTCCTAACAAGTTAGCCCGCTTCAATCTTAGATTGCATCATCACTTACCATCAGGCGAGATTGTAGTCAAGGGCTAACTTGTAGAGAATAAAAAAAATACTATTCAACCAACTTGCATCTTTAGTATAATTGTTGTTATATTGTTATATTACTTTTCAGATATGATTAGCCAGTTACGTGTATTAAAAAATCTTCGTGTTTCAAAAAAACTGTTCACGTAAATTACCAGGTCAGTAAAAATGTTATTGCAATCAGTATTTATTAAATTAAGGTTTCGTTAAATTGTTTTTCTTATAAATATTATGCCGCAGTAAGATAAATCATTCCGTTATTATTTATGACACTCACAAATAAAGTAGCTCTCTAGTGGTAAAATAATTTTTAAAATCGGTTCTGTAGATTCAATAATTATCCCTTATTGAAATATTTACATTAGATTAAATAATCCCCTTACAATACCATAGACTTTACCTCTCTACATAGTCTGTGGCATGTCACACGATGCGCTCCAGCGCTGCATCGAACGTGCAACCACCGAGACGAGACGGGGAGGGGAGAATGCGTTGCAACGTCGGAGCGGCACCGCTCAGTTGTCGATGCGTCGCAACATTACTTTATTAACAGACTGTCCAACGCGCAACTACGGCGCGGTGAAATGTTCGCGATGCGGCGCCGCAACGCATCGTATGCCCCCGTACTTATGGTATAAGAAGATGTACCGTTTTTCATGTTCTGTGTGTACCGAATAGTTGAAAACAGAAGTTTCAAGAAAGCGCAACATGTATTGTCATGTGTCTGAGTCAATCATAATATCATAATATGATCTAAGATCCGGGATTAGAAATCTATACCTTATCTGTTTACCCTTATCTGTTAGTTAGTTTAGTAACTGTTACAGGTAGTTAGTTACCTTATTAGCCGATAGACCAGTTACCTTATTAGAGATAGCCACTGCTGGACATAGGCCTCTTGCATGGACTTCTAAGCACAACGGTCTCGATCCGCCACCATGCAGCGGCTCCCTGCAACCAGCTTGATATCCTCGGTCCACCTAGGCGGGGGTCCAACACTGCGCTTTCCGGTGCGGGGTCGCCATTCCAGCACCTTGGGACCCCAACGTCGGCTCTTGAACTATGTGGCCTGCCCATTGCCACTTCAGCTTCGCGACTCGCTAAGCTATGTTAGTGACTTTGGTTCGTCTGCGGATCTCCTCAGTCCTGATTCGATCACTCAGAAAAACACCAAGCATAGCTCGCTCCATCGCCCACTGAGTGATCTTGAGTCATCTAATAAGGTCCATAGTTAGTAGGTCTCGGATCCGTAGGTCATCACTATCAACTCGCACTGTTCGAAGACTTTCTTATTCAAGCACTGAGGAATTTAGTGAGGAGGTAGATGTTAGTGATGAGAAACTCTCGTACTAATAACAAAATACTAATAATAAAAAAATATATGTTACGGCTCAAGTTTAGTGAATAAAATGTACTAGGGTATGGCAGCTTTCTATAAATAAATAAATAAATAAATATACTTAAACAATACACATCACTATCTAGCCCCAAAGTAAGCATACAGAGCAGCTTGTGTTATGGGTACTAAGATAGTTGATATTATAATATTCATATACATTTATATACTACATATAAATACTTATATAATGTATAAATACACACAGACACTGGAAAAAACCCATGCTCATCACACAAATATTTTCCAGTTGTGGGAATCGAACCCACAGCCGTGGATGCAGAAAGCAGGGTCACTACCCACTGCGCCACGCGGCCGTCCTAAATAACTAAATAACTCCATTTCAAACATTTCAAACGTTTTTCTCATTTTCAGGTTCATCAGACGCGTCAATGAGCGCGTATTCGTCACATGCAGATGAAAGAGAGAAGATAGTATACATATTAAATTTACAATGATAGCATGGATCTTAGTGTCGCCGCACATGGGCCACACGCGACAGCCACAAACGCCGCTACAAGAAGCAAAAAAGGGGCCACAAAAGTAGTTGAAGCGCGCGACAACCACTTGTGGTCGGTGGTCGACACTTGTGGTCGAAGGCTGCTACTTTTCCCATCATGCAGTATCATAATCGCGCGAGTGGCGTGTTGTGGCGTTTTGTATCGGCGTTTAGTAACCGGTGCGGGTCACAAGAAGCGAGCACCGACGATTGTAGCGTATGGCGAAAACTACAGGAAGTTTTGTGGTTGTGGCCGGCGGCCCGTGTGTGGAGCCACTATACTAAAACTATTACATTGATTACGAGTCTATATCGGCTATAGATTTTCAATAATAACAATGGCTATAGTTCAATTTTATTTCAACGCATGGTACCTATTTTTTAACACGCTAATTTTGAGGCTTTGAGAAACAACAAATAATCTAAAATAAGTTAAAATGTTGACACCTTCAAAATTATAATAAATATAACATATTCACTGAATAATTATAAATAACACTTTAAATATTAATCCCAAATGTATTAGTAGATTTGTATTTACGTTTTTTATTATGCATGTATTTTTTTTATTTTAACTAAAATATTGCTAAAGTTGTAAACTTCGTTCTGACGTCACATGTGATTCCGAACGTTATAAAGCCCTCACCCTCCACTTGTGTTAAATATCTCTTTTTCCTCATTTATATGTGCTAACTGCAATAATACCGGTTACGAAAAATGGATCCATGCTAACCAGTCATCACCAAGTACTTAAAAGTACTTGGTGATGACTTATCTTAATTAAAATGTAATTTAATTTAAAATGGAATTAATTTTATTATAAAATTGTTGATCATCATCATTAATATCAACCTTTTAAACGCTTCACTACATGGTTAGACCTCCCTCTAGGTGAGAGGTTTGTTTTAAAATTGTTACACATTAGGAATGATGACAATTAAATTAAATATATTACTAGCGGACGCCCGCGACTTCATCTGTGTGGAATCTAGATTTTCACAAATCAGCAAAGTCGCTTCAGTAGCCGCAGCGTAAAGGAGGAACAAACACTTACACACAAAGTTTCGCATTTATAATACAATATTAGTGTGGATAAGAGTATGCTGTTTATGCAATGTGTAGAAGTAACAAGGTATATGCGATTATTACTTTCTGAGCTATAGGGTATATACATATAGGGTAAAAAATTGCTCGAAAGAATAGTGTTGTCGATTTGTGTGATCGTTAGATAATTTGTTTGGGCGTTTGAACAAAATTACAAATATCTTTGGTTATTTGTTGGTATGTTTATACTCATTTAATGAAAAATGACACAATTAATGCAAGGAACCTAAAAATATTTCATCTTGTATGTATACGTAAAAAGGAAATCTTTTAACACATATTAATTTTGCCAACATCCCGACAATCATTAATTTTATGTATTAATTAGTTAATATTGACCTTATTTTCCCGAATGTCTCATAAAAGTCAATATATTCACACCTAGTCATCGTACCAACAGTTTAACTACGCTGAAGCCGATAATAATGATGATGAATAGTTATAGTACCTAGTTATTTCGTATTTTTATGTAGTTTTATATGTACTAATAGTTTTCAATATTTTAAGCATAGCAATTTTATACATAATTACTACTGTTTTGTACTGTGTACAAAATGTGAACCCCGAGATTTTGTTACGCTAAAGTAGACCCCTGTCGAGTCTCCCGTGGACCCTTGAGGGTCCACCTGAATCGCTTTCAATGGTTAAGTCACAACATGCATGCACTAAGTAGGTCTTGTTTTATATTTCGACATCGTCAACGATGTCCATCGATGGTACGTCCATCGCCTGATCTCTGATCAGCTTGGTCCATCAATTATATTTATATACAATTTCCTAAAAAATGTATCTAAAATGGAATCTAGAATTCATGATTTAAAGTTAACCAAAATTATTTGCAATTAATAAAGAAATTATTATATAAATACAGCATTTTTACATGAATGAATTTTCAGGAACGTGATATGTGCATGCCCAGTGGTCAGTGGATATGACCTCTGCCTTCGATTCCGGAGGGTGTGGGTTCGAATCCGGTCCGGGGCATGCACTTCCAACTTTTCAGTTGTGTGCATTTTTAAAAAATTAAGTATCACGTGTCTCAATCGGTGAAGGAAAACATCGTGAGGAAACCTGCATACCAGAGAATTACCTTAATTCTCTGCGTGTTTGAAGTCTAGCTTATCCCCTCTCATTCTGAGAGGAGACTCGAGCTCAGCAGTGAGCCGAATATGGGTTGATGACACACATCCTAATCCTTTTTTAATCTTAATTGGAAATGGGTTAAATATTTTAGCTTGTTTGTTACGCTCTAACTACATAACCGATCATCATGAAATTTTGCGTGAATGTCCTCAGAACTTCACGTCCTAGAAACACTACTGAATTAGTACCTGATAATAAAAGAACGTAATTAACGCAACGCAACGTCCACACGCAATGGGCAGCCCACTTAGTTTGACGCACCGATGGACGTTGGGGTTCCAAGGTGCTGGAATGGCGACCCCGCACCGGAAAATACAGTGTTCATCGACCCCCCACTAGGTGGATCAAGGACATCAAGCGGGTTGCAGGGAGCCGCTGGAAGCTGGCGGCCCAAGACCGCTGTGCTTGGAAGTCCATGCAAGAGGCCTATGTCCAGCAGTGGACAACCATCGGCTGATAATAATGATGGTGATGAATTAAATTTACCAACCAGTCATATAATCCTACTAATATTATATATATATAAATAATATATATAAATGCAAAAGTTTGTATGGATGTTTGTTACTATTTAATGCCACAACTACTGAACCGATTTGACTGAAATTTGGAATGGAAATAGATTTTAACACATAGGCTACTTTTTCTGGATAACACATAGGCTACTTTTCCTAAAAATTCATTCCAAAATTAAATAACTAAATACTCATCTGTGCATCGATACTAATATTATAAAGAGGAAATATTTGATTGAAACTACTGAACAGAATTGAAAAATTCTATCAATGTTTGGAAACTACAATATCTCCGAGTGCTAGGCTATATTTTATCCTCTTATTCCTACGAGAACGGAGACGGGAGAAACCGGGAGGTACTGCTAGTTAGAAATAAATTGAAAAAATATTTCAGGAGAGTTGGAAATAAAACATCAATTCACAAATAAACTTTATTAAAGACAATATGGCGTAACATCAAGTTATAGAAGTATATCGTATGTCTAAAAACTACAGTATTTCAATATTAATGAAAAACTGATAACATAACACAATAGTTATGAAAAAATGTGGAACGCGACTGACCCCCATCAGTCAAGCAATTCCTGATAATCTATATATAATATGTACCGTATTACACGGTAATAAAACATTTAATTAGCAAAAAAATCAAAAAATTAATACTAAAAACGTAAGTACTATACTAAACTAAAAAAATAAGTAATAAAACCAGTACTTAATACCCAAAAGGGCGTAGATCCCATAATATCCCGCGTAATTAAATATCTCAATAATTCATATGATGGGATTACTGTATCGGGTAAGATGACAATTACCCTGATTCGATCTTATATGTATTACCCAGGATCCGAGGAACATTTTTGCAATTGATTACTAACAAGTTAATTTTCCGTGAGAGCTTCATATTGATGAGATGCTCAACTTTTATATTTACGAAAATTGATGATTTCTGAAAGTTATTACCTATGTAATAAAAAAATCTGAACGTAGGAACAAGATAACGTAGGTACCACGCGATTTGTAGATCAATGTGGCTGATAAGTTATTAAACTATTGATTAAGCAACAGTAAAAAACAGCTGCTTATTTAAACAACTTAACAACAACTTAACAGCCACACTGTTTAGCCACAAACTGCGTAATACGTTGTCTTGTCCCTACGCTCAGAAATTTTGATTACCTAGCAACCATTTATCAGAGTCAAGAATTTTCGTAAATATAAAAGTCGAGCCAGATGCAGCTTCATCTGGAAAATTAACTTGATAGTAATCAATTGTAAAAATGCTCCGCGGATGCTGGTCTAATAGGTATTAAACCCTTTAATATACCTTAAAGGTATTGAACCTTTTAATATACCTTATAGGTATTTAACTCGTAATAATATAGAGTCAAACCAGCTAAAAAGATTAACATATCAAAACTACATTTACGTTAATTGCTAACATTTAGAAACATTGAATATAAAATCTTAAAATCTACGTTTTATGCAGGTATTGCAATACCTACATGCAAAATGGATTATAGTTAATTAACTTGAACTTAATATAAAAATGGTTATAGCATTAGGCGACTACGAATACAATTGCCGAAAATTTTCAAAGCAATCAATTGGGTAATTACTCAAACAATCTTATACGAAAGAAAAAATGATAATGATGGTAACCAATAAACTAAAAAAAGTTTCAATTAGTTAGTTATAATATAATTAATTCTACTACTGTCGTATAATTAATAATTAGTTTGGAAATATACAGGGTCTCGTTACCGGTTTTATAATGAAGCTTTGCTTATATCTGCTGGCAGACAGTATTGCTGTTTGTGCCTGAAGAGTATGTTAGCCGATGCAGTTACAGTGTCATGAAGTCTTAAGAACGCTGCTTGGCAGCAGAAATAAGCAAGGCGTACACGAGTACAGAACAAAGTGTGCAGGGCACTGGGTACAGGGCACTGGGTACAAGGCACTGGGTACAGGGCACAGGGCAGTGCATCGAACGAGTGCCTTGTCGAAACGCGGACGCTATAGGTGGTTTGGCAAGCGTCTTGCTGGTAAGCAACAAGCAAGATTCCGCGGCTGACAAGACGACTCCGCGACTGTCTTGTAAGAACACTCTGGCGCATTATAGGAATCGTGTTCGACGCTTTCTCCTAGGGTTGCCAACATTTAGTATTTTTCAGATTTAGCAATAAAAAAATATAGTGCGCCTAAATAAAATACAGTATTTTATGGAATAAGCAAAAAATTATAATATTTTAAAAGAACAATGTACCTATCTTGTTGCATTTATCATGCTTTATTTGTCGAAAATAAGAGTGTCATATGCCTTTTCACATTTGATTTAAATTTTTTTGAAAACCAGAGCTATTTTTTCAATTGTAGGCAGACCCGAAATATAGTACAATACTATATATATTATAGTACGGTTGGCAACGCTACTTTCCCCTGCCCTCTGTACTGTTGACGTTAAATTTTATATTGTACATAATATTATATCGTAGTTTTTATCGATAGTTATACATAGCTTTCGTGAATAATGAAAATAATGAATCTTGGTAAGATTATATCTTGAATGCTCTGAAAAAGAAAAACAAATGTTGTTAAAACATTTTAAGATATTAAAACATTAACTGTTTTTGTGTAACAGATTGTCCTACAAATGGTGTGATACGTTATCTGTTATTGTTCCTGCGCTCAGAAATTTTTATTAACTGTTAACCTAACTAACTGTAACCCTGTTAGGTACCAGAATCAAAAATTTTCATTTTAATAAAAAAAATCGGATAATTAATTTGATAGTAATCAATTACAGTAGAGTAAAAATACTCCCCGTATCCTAGACTACTACGTATTCTATAAAAAGATGTTTGATACAGCATAGAGCATAGATCTAAAAACTGCTCAGTTTTTTATTCTTTACAAGTTAGCTTTTGACTACAATCTCACCTGATGGTAAGTGATGGTGCAATCTAAGATGGAAACGGGCTAACTTATTAGAAGGAAGATGAAAATCCACACCCATTTCGGTTTCTACACATTGTACCGGAACGCCAAATCGCTTGGCGGTACGTCTTTGTCGGTAGGGTGGTAACTAGCCACGGCCGAAGTCGAAGCCACCAGCCAGACCTCGACCAATTAACAAAACCTCAATCGGCCCAGCCGGAGATCGAACCCAGGACATCCATTTTGTAAATCCACCACACATACCACTGCGCCACGGAGGCCGAAATTGTTGAGTAATAAAAAGTACACGAGTGCTTATGGTACACGATACGATGTTAAGTTTGGAAATTAACAGATCTCAAAATTAAATGTTCACTTGTTGTTACGTAGATTGTTTTATCTTACCCAGAAATTTTCAGCAAAACCTCGTAGCAATCAAGACGATGGACGTATCCATTCACTTGTCACATCTGAATGAAAATAGTAATAATAAATTATTCAAAATTATCAACATTGTACATAATTTATACATAATTAAATGAAAGTCGTGTTAGTTACACTGTTTATAACTCAAGAAAGGCTGGATGGACCAATTTGCCTGAAAATTGGTGAAGAGGTAGCTTAGGACCAGAAGACGGACATGGGATACTTAGGGTAAGGATAGGTTAGAGGTAGGGTACGGGTAGGGTTCGCGAAGTCGCGGGCGTCCGCTAGTTTATAATAAAAATTATAGTAGCTACTGGCAATGACTTACTGCCTTAAAGGTAGGTAATAAATTACTGCCAACAAATCTCGTGAAAATAAATAGACAAATGACAAAAAATCGTGGCGCAATCGGAAATATAGCTATCTCTTCCGTTGCGTTAGGACGAAAGAGATGGGGTGGCAATTCCGCCGCCATTGCTCGACTTTTGTCTATTTCTCTTCCCGAAAAATATCGTTTGTTGCTAGGCCCTCCTAGGCAAGTGGCACATGGATTCTCTTTCTACAATCGCTAACGCTTCGAAAACTAGAAAGATGTATGGGAATGACAGGTCTTGATCACGTGACCTGTCGATAGCAAATGTCACTCACATACATTTTTCTAGTTTTCGAAGCGTTAGCGATCGTAGAAAGAGAATCGACGTGCCACGTGGCTAGAGGGGCTAGTAGAACTAATGTGGTACCCTCGCTTCTCAGGCGACATAGGGCCAGCTGGATATAAAGCAGATAGTAAACTAAATTAATTTGAAAGCGCAGAAATGAACTAAGCTTGAGTTAAAAAATTGATGCAAAAATATTAATGAAAAAAAAAATTAAACAAAAGATTTCTTGATGATGATTTTTTGTACTTACTAACAACTTTAACTAATACATTATTAACAACTTTATCTGTCGTGTCTGTCTGAATCTGTGATTATGTTGACTAATTTCGCGTGTAACTAACCGTGTTGATGTTTCCGCGGAGTCCTTTGGTTCTGCGGAACCCACTTTGACTCCTCGGTGTAGAAGCTGTAAGAAGCGGATTATGAGATAATAATTTTAACTAAGCATAAAAACTATGAAATTTTTAGTAAGTAGGTATTAGTGTGGAAATATAAATCTTGTACGAGTAAATATAATAAAGTATAAATGTATATGAGTAGTGAATGTACAGTTTTATATTATTTACATTTTTATGTAATCACAAAGATAAACAAATTCTTACCAAGTCCCGAATGTCCTGCTCTACATCTTCATCGGTAGTGTCCATGTTAGCATCTAAAAATAAATGACAAACCTAGTAGCCCGTTTATCAAAAGTCAGTTATAAACATTATAAAAGTCAGTTATAAAATATTATCAACAAATAAATATAGCCTAAATAGCTCAAGGGTAAAGCGGTCGGACTCATCACCGAGGGTTGATGGTTCGATCCCTGCCCCATTGGACTATTGTCGTACTCACTCCTAATACAGTATCTCCCGACTAGTTGGAGGGGGATGCGAATATTGGTCATATTTAAAAGATATAGTCTTTCAAAACTATATATAAAAACAAAACAAATATATGCTTAAAAATGCGCTTATTATCGCTATCTAACTCCAAAGTAACCCTGTTATGGGTACTAAGGTAACTGTTATCATACACGTTTATATAAATACAACATACGAGTATAAATACTTTTATAATGTACCCTATATATATAAATATAGGTAAAAACAAGTAAAAAGATTCTTCTGTAAAAAAATGTATCACCATCATCATCATTATCATCATCACCATCATCATCATCATCATATTTTAACTTGCTCATGTGATATACAACCAGTGAAACGACTGTCTTCTTCCGCGGTCGAATGGTATGGCAGGGGCTTAAAACTCCTTTTATGCCCTGCCATACCATGTTTTATAATGAGATTTTATGAAACGAACACAGTGATGTATGGGTTTATCTCCGTATTTTCACAGTAACGGGAACAACGCGGATGAAACCGTGAGGCTACGGGTAGTCTGGATCTACTAAAATTTTGGAAATTCTTTTACCACTAGAAAGCTTTTTTTGTGAGTGTCATAAGCTATATTTTATACCCATATTCTCACGGGAACTACGCGGGTGAAACCGCGGGCCGTCGGCTACTATACTGTTAAAATAAACATGGAAGCAAGCGTAGGCAACAAGGCCCAAAATTACTGCCTAGTAGGACCTGCTCGAAGGACGTCAATTCACCCCAAGCTCCAACTGGCGACTACGGCGGTACGGCGCCCACACTGCAAAGTTGCAAACCGGACCGTGCTCGTATTAAGAAACATTCGGTACAGTGTGCGCGCGCACCCACACATTGAAAGCGGCGGTAGGCCCCCTTAGTTCTAGCGTAAACAATATACTTACACATATTTTCTGCTACGAGTTTTAACTCGTCCGGTACCTCGAAGTCTAGGAACCCTGTTGGTGTTGGCTCCGATCCTTGTTTATGGTATTTCGTTGCTCCATCAACATTGTCTGCATCGGGCATGTTTTTATTATCATCATTAACATTCTCATTTGGATTAGCAGAAGCAAATGATAGTTCTGGTATATCTAATTCGTTGCTCAAGTAGTTCAATGTCCCCATTGACACTGCACCATTAGATATTACAGAAGTAGTATTTGCTGCAGCGAATTCAAAAGTAGACTTATTCTTTGAACTTGATTTATCTAAAAACTCACAAATTTCATTGAGCGTGAGTGCCAAGTCGTCACCCATGGTTTCTATTGAAGGTTGATCCTCCGCCTCCTCAATAGACTGTAACGCGGCTTGAATCAAAGCTTGTTCCTCGGTTACATTGTTATTTTCGCAGTCCATCGGCTGGGAGTCCATGGGATACACAGCCAATGGTTTTAGGTTTCGTAAGCTTCGGATGATACTGTAACTCTTCTGAATTGTTGTTTTAATTTGCTTTTTTTCTGGTGGTATAATCGCAATATCTGACTGTTCTTGGTTTTTATCGTTCTGGTCTACACCCGGTGATGAACGGAGATCATCGACAAGATGGTAAATGACTTCTTCGAGTTCTCCAGGATCTTCTACGGGTAATTCCTGGTTTTCGTCAACCTGAAGTAAAAATATTTATTATTTAAAGCGTATATTTATTTATTTCATATTTAAGCAATGCCATACATTTTACATCTAAATATATAAAACTCAAAGGTGACTGATTGACGTAGTGATCTATCAACGCACAGCACAAAACACTGGATGGGTCGAGCTAAAATTTGGCATTCAAGTAGATGTTATGACATAGGTATCCGTTAAGAAAGGATTTTGATCAATTCTATCCCCAAGGGGATAAAATAGGTGGTGAAAGTTTGTATGAAACTTTGTCAATTATGCGGCGATTTGACTGAAATTTTGAATGAAAATAGATTTTACTCTGGATTAACACGTAGGCTACTTTTCATCCTGGAAAAATCCATGGTTCCTGCGGGATTTGTGAAAAACTTAATTCCACGCGGACGAAGTCGCGGGCGTCCGCTAGTTATACAATGTAATAATAATACTAGTTACACTTTTATTATACATAGTGCTCGGGAGTATTTCCCATAACTCTAGGGATATATTCTTTAAAATTAATTAAAATGTCTAAGAAACAAGTGTTCTTAAATGAATATTTTCGAAGTAAAAAATATTTCTCGTGTAAATAGATCTTAAGTTTTGTCCCTTAAATCATCATCATCGTTATCAGCCGGACCCCAACGTCCATCGGACCTTCGAACTATATGGCCTGCCCATTGCCACTTCAGTTTCGCGACTCGTTGAGCTATATCGCATCATCCTTATATTATGACCTAGTCAAACTTATTCATTGATAAATATCATGATGTAGCTTACTAGTGGAGTGCGGAGTGCCAGTTGCATTATCTCGTCGATATCGACAGTCTTACTTCTAGATGACGTATTTTAAAATGCATGGATAGATAAAGGCGTGTGTTACATGGATAGTCGAAACTATTTGAATCACTTTGTATGTGAACGAAAAAAGTTTTTTTTAGTTAAAAAAAATAGTTATGCAGTTCGTCTCCTATATGTGGTCTTGTCAACACCTTGAAGTTATGGCAATGGCTACCTTTTAACCCGATAAATAAAATAGCGTTTTCACTACTCTTGCTCAAAAACACTGTCATATTACCACTCCACAGCGGGGCTAAACAAGCATTTTAGCCTCTAGGGGCTAAAGTAATTTTGTTTTTTTAATTCTTGTCTGTTACGAGTACTAGCCAAGTACTAACCTACTATAAAACGGAAGATGTTTTATTCGAAAATAGAATGATTACAGGTAAGGCCCTGATTGTTTTGAAAAATAAATAAAAAACTTTAAATTGGAATGAAATGCAGCGTTCTTGTCTGTGGAATGCGTTTATTTTTTTGTTTAGTTTTTATTGAGTTGCAAATAGAGCGAGATTTGAATACATGGGAAATCCTTTACGGTGTAATACCTTTGCCTTATTCTCACGTAAAAAAAAAAAATTAAAAAACGAGAATTTAAAAACCAATTGGCGTGAATAATACACACTTGATTTTTTTCAGAAATTCATTGTAAATTTGTGACCGTAACTTATATATTTTTCAACAATAATTGTAATTGTTGTCTTCATCTAGTGAGAATGGTGATCCTAGTTTGGAGATGGATGAAATTTTCAATCTGTTACCATCAAAGTCGAGACGCATTTACTTAAATGCTTACCTACGAAAAACTTAATAAGTGGAGAAAACAACAACGAATGGATCCACTTACGAAAGGAGTTTTTTAAACTATTATCTCCCACGTTTACCTTACATAGTCATTATTCATCTTCACAGTAGCTGGAAATTATGTTACTGGGTAAAAGCATCTCCCTTAATATCAAAAATTGTAGACTTTGTACATTTAATTTTCAATTAAAATAAATCATTGAATATCGTACTAAACTATTTTATTTTCTCGCAATCGTAGTGAAAAGCAGAGTGTAACATGTGGGGCTAAATCCATTACAAACTCGGTTTCTACTTAGGCAGCCCTCGCCTTCGTCTCGGGCCCTAAAAATACCTCGTATATAATGGGTCTTTTTAGCCCCTTGTATAACAATCTACTATTTCACGTTATCGATATTTTCTCGGGAAGTCTGTAACGTGAAACTTAAAAAAAACTGCTACAATTTATACAACAAAGTCACTGTTTCGTTCTTGAATAAGTTTAATAATAATTTAAGATAATAAAAAAAATCTGCTAAAATATAGATTACAGATCCCTGTCGTAATGTATGGAAATAATTGTTTAAGGTCGTTGGCATTATATGTCTGTTATAAGTGTCTGTTAAATTTACATATCCGTTTGTCCTGTCTTCTACCTTCTAACCTTTTACACATCCCAAACCGTTTTCCTAAAATAGAGTAGCTCATCATTGTCATCCATTTATACTTATTTTTTAATATTCCAGCCCATTGTTAACGAAAATCACAATGTAAACGCCGAGAATTTTCTTAATTCTCTGCGTGTATGAAGTCTGAAAATCCGCTTTGGGCTAGCGTGGTAGACTATTGGCCTAACCCCTCTCATTCTGAGAGGAGGCTTGAGCTCAACAGTGAGCCGAATATGGGTTGATAATGATGATGATGTTATCTTTAATATTCTTTTCATTTACCTACCCTCTGCAAGTTAAGATATAACATCACAGAGGAAATCGCCAGATAATAAAAATACTAAATTACTTGCAACCTCATTGAGCCTTAATTGAGCCATGGGACGCAACATGCGTTGACACATTAGCACCGTGTCATATCAGGACAGAATCAAGACCGGGAGTTACAGCAGAAAAAGGTAAATGGCACAAGTATGCCTCTTTGACTGAGAGATGCATATTTGTCCCCTTTGCCGTGGATACCCTTGGGCCATGGACCCCCAGGACCAGGTAGCCCCAAAAATTACAGAGAGCCTAGCTCATGCTAGCTGTCCAGCGCGGAAATGCCACCAGTATTCTTGCCACATAATAAAATAATGTGCAACACAATAAAAACAAAGTGATGTAGGTACATAAAATGTTATTAAATTAACAGGGCAGCTAATTTCTAAGAATCTTGCAAGCTACTTTATCTTACATATTGTAAACAAACTCTTCCGCTTATAAGGGAGCCTGGGATGCTAAATTTGCAGTTACAGCGTCTAGGGGACCGATATAAATTTGGTGGATAAGATCATAGGAACAATAAATGTTTAATATGCTTCTTCGCTTTCAGCGACGGGGAAAAAACTACAGACTATAAAGATAATTTTTATTACTTCGGCTTAATAAAATCATTACAAAATATTAGCGACTATTCGGGAGATTAATACCATCAAAATAAAAAAAAAAAATTAAACGCACTCGTGGCTTAAGGGTTTTATTTAGTAACTTTGCAACCCTCCCATTCCATTAGCCCCCATTCGCACGAGCGTTTTTTAACGGGCGTTAAAAAAGTGTTCCGACATTACTAAATAGCTTTCCTTGCAAGCTGAAGCAGGACATCAGCCCAAGGAACAACAAAGGGGAAAACATAAAGCAACAAATCTGTACGAGGTACCTATAGACGGAGGTCGTAGGTTCGATACCCGGCTGGGCCAATTGAGCATTTCTTAACACGGTCGCTGCGGCACTGATTTTTCTGTACATTCCTCTGGTGCATACGAGGTTTTTTTGACCTAAAACTTTGTGATGTGGTACGAGGTCAATCGACCTCGTAACTTTTGAAGAAGCTAGATATACGAGGTCAATTGACCTCGTATATTCATTTACCGCAGCCAACGTGTTAATTGGCCTGAATCCGGCTGGGTGGCCATAGCCGTGGCTAGTTACCACCTTACCGGTAAAGACCGCCAAGCGATTTAGCGTTCCGTTACGATGTCGTGTACAAAACGAAACGGGTATGGATTTTCATCCTCCTAACAAATTACCCCGCTTCCATCTTAGTGCATCATCACTTACCATCAGGTGAGATTGTAGTCAAGGGCTAATTTTAATAATTAAAAAAAAAACTAGTTGGAGCAATATGAATATAGATATGTGTAATTTATCCTATGCGCGCACACACCCTCATTTGATGAATATATTTTGTTTCTTCGGATATGCGTGTGTTTGCTATTACTCGTATAATTGAAGTTATTATGTGTGTTGCATATGCATATTATTATATTATATATATTTTTACGTGTTGTTTAATGATTACAAGCTCCAAGTGCTGACGAATGCCGGTGTGCGGAATTCCATCGAGTTTATGTTACACTGGGAAATGTAACATAATAACTATCAAACTAAGCTATTTTGATAGTTATTATGTTACATTTCTAACTACGTTGTTGTTGAGTGAAACATAAACAAATACAATATTTTATAATTTAAACTATCATTATTTCATTTATCATCATCATCATCATCATCATCATCATCATCATCATCATCATCATCATCATCATCATCATCACATCATCATCACATCATCACCATTTTACCGGCCAAGACGTACCGCCAAGCGATTTAGGATGTGGATTTTTATCTTCCTCCCTTACAAATTAGCCCGCTTCCATCTTAGGTTGCATCATCACTTAACATCTGGTGAGATTGTAGTCAAGTGCTAACTTGTACAGATTAAAAAACAGCCGATGGACGTCCACCGCTGGACATTGGCCTCTTGCATGGACTTCCAAACAAAACGGTCTCGAGCCGTGAGCATCCATCGCCTCCCTGCAACCCGCTTGATGCACCGTGTACCCGCATTCTTTCATTACTAGCTGACGCCGCGCGGTTTCAACCACGTGGTTCCCGTTCCCGTAAGAATACGTGGATAATAAATAACCTATAGCCTTCCTTGATAAATGGGCTATCTAACACTGAAAGAATTTTTCAAATCGGACCAGTAGTTTCTGATATTAGCGCGTTCAATCAAACAAACTCTTCAGCTTTATAATATTAGTATAGATTAAATACTAGCCGCAGTAGGTATATTATATTTTTCACAATATCCAAAACCTTCAATTAACCAGAAATTACATAATATTTCTACTTTCAAAGACCAGAATTTTACGCTAACTGCCCTCTCCTGTTTACACCATCATAAGTTTTTCTTAGTAAAAGAATCTAAATTACATTTTATAACATAAACACCGGCACAAAACGCTGAATTAATGAGTAAATTTCAAAATTTCAATAATCTATTTCAAACAAAAAATAGAACACAATGTCTTCATAACTTTTCTATTTACAAGTTCAAGGGCTTACCTACGATGTATTTATGTTGTATGTGCACTTTACTAACTTAATAACACTGAAACTTTGTAAACTTGAATATTAAAGTAAGAAACAACTGAAAATATTAGCAAGCGAAGTGCCGTGATCCACTCGCTAGCAGGATGTACGCTGAAATGAGCTCACATCAGGCTACACAGCAAATAGTACTCACCTAACCTGTAACCATATTCCGTTTTGTATGTGTGTGGTCGTAGAGTATTGTTACAGTAATACCTATGAATGATGAACTTA
Source organism: Bicyclus anynana (assembly GCF_947172395.1). NCBI lineage: Eukaryota > Metazoa > Arthropoda > Insecta > Lepidoptera > Nymphalidae > Bicyclus > Bicyclus anynana. The sequence goes on along the minus strand of NC_069110.1, from coordinate 16,259,196 downwards.
TTTAGATATTTGCAACGATGGCAGTCTACGACTATTCTCTAACGATGTTTTGTATAACTCGCAAATGCGAGCTTCGAATTCACGGCTATCTTTCTCATTCTATAGTATCGTGTTAAACCGAGAGAGATAGAGGTGAATTCGAAACTCGCACTTGCGAGTTATATAAATATCTTTACAGAATAGCCTAGCTGTTTTTTAGTTTTGATATTTTGTAGATTAGATTTGTTTTCGTTGTATTGTTGAAAGTTATTGTTATTGTTTTTTAATATGTTTTTAAATTTTTGATATTACATGATTATAACGTTCACAAGGCCAGGTCTCCCTCTTTATAGTAGAAGGGATACTGAGCTTAGACCCAACACGCTTCTTTAATGCGTGTTGGTGGGCTTAGTTTGATGTCACGCTTCTTTAATGCGTGTTGGTGATCACTATAAAAGATTAATGATAATGACTGTGACCGGCAGCATACGGTGCTCTCTGAGGCATGGGGATATAACGCCATGAACTTCGTAACTCCAAGATAGCTATAGTTACTGAAATTTTCGGAGATTTTTCAGTATTTCGTAGCTCGTCCCAGAATATAAATCCACGATATCGTGATCCCATGTCAACTAAGCCAACCATTGAACTAAAGAGGTTCAGCCTCTTTTGTTAATCATTTAGATAGTATAGAATGAAGCAATCATTAATTTTACTGGTACATAGTTTATTAGGTTGCTTCAGATGTTTGTTCGCTTATACCTTTTAAAGTATTCAACGGATTGTAATGTAACAAAATAAAGTAAATGTACATATTCGTACTAACTACACTACACTAATATTGCAAAGATTTGGTTGTTTGTTTGCATAGCGTAGAATAGTCAACTAAACTTCTGAATCGATTTGAAAAATTCTTTCACTTTTGGGAAGCTACAATATCCCCGAGTACTATAGGCTATATTACTTTATCCCTGTGCTACTACAAGAACGGGAACCACGCGGGTAAAACCACGCGGCGTCTGCTAGTATTATACAGAAAATATACGCTGCCGGGCTTTACGTTTCGTCCCGGTTGGCGACGGCAGGAGGGCGCGGAGTTCGTCATAATAAATCCTGTTATGTAGACTAATCATAATATTACTATCTTCATAGCACACGTGCGAAGCTGGGGCGGGTCGCTAGTAATATATCTATATATAAAAAAGACTCGTACACTATTTATAACTCACGAACGGCTGGTTCGATTTGGCTGAAAATCGGTGGAGAGGAAGCTTAGAACCAGGAGACGGGCATAGGATACTTACGAGTAGGGTCGCTGGCGGTCGTTAGTAAACTACATATAAAGGAATGCTTTTTGGGACAGCCTGTGTAGCGTCACAGCAGCGGTATACCTACACTACAATTATGATATTTATTTTACCCGCTAATTATTGTTCTTTGTTTGTGTTCACTTTTTGTTTGTTATTAATTTTTTTTTTTAACCAGTGCACTGTGGTTTGTGTTTGTAAAACTGTGGTTTGTGTTGCATCATTGTTAGGCTTAATTTAAATATGTTTTTTGTAGAATAATAAATAATAAAAAAATCATCATCATCATCATCATTAACAGCCGATGGACGTCCACTGCTGGATTCCTGTTGCATGGACTTCCAAATAAAGCGGTCTCGAGCCGCCAGCATCCAACGGCTGAGGACATCAAGCGCGTTGCGGGGAGCCGCTGGATAAAAAAATATAAAAACAATATTAGATTATCTTACCTCGTAGCATAAAGGTATGTTCTCGTTTTTCAATTCTTCATTAATAATTTTTATTGTAAGCTTCGTTTTCATCTGCTGTATCTGATGGATTCCTTCAGCTGGTGGCACCTCTGTGTTAGTGCAAACAAAGCTTGTAACTTGCTTAGTGATAGGGTCCACTTCCAAGCATCCCCTAGTTTTCATATAAATGAACTTGCCATTCTTTGTCATAAGCCGGTAGCAAGATTCACCTAATAAACGGTGATGGACGTACACTGAAACGAAAAATGATTTTTAATATTACGAACTCCTTGAGTTACATTTTTCTTAGGTTAAATTTTTCTGCTATGATTGTTCGAGTCGGGTCAAATGACAGCATTTTTTTTAGATAATTTTATCGAAGTTCTAAGCGTCTTTTCCTTTTTCGAGAGGCAGTCGAACAATAGGACATATATTATTAGTTTAATGATTAATATGTCTAATATTACCTAATATGTCTAGTTGTTTCAGTCAATGGTCTTATAGCGAAAAGCTTCGACCAACACCTTAAGAAGATTTCACTTAACTGTTTTAACTGTTGGATCAAGACAGTGATTCTTGAGACGTGTATTGAGGAGTTTCCTATGGAGCCCTGACCACCGATTGCTTGGGCACTCAAATGTTCCGCAGCAGAAGGGTTGATTATTAATAAATCGTTAGAAATGGCATGATTATATTTTAAAAACGCAATATATTAAAATCATGAAATGCATATCTTGCTGGCTGCTTCTAATATTAAAATCTATTTTTGAAATAGATTTTAATGAAATGAAAGGGTTAATTTTATGCTCCGATAATTCCAAGATCGGAACATATCTCAAGTTTCTAGGAATATGTATACGAGATTAAAGCCTCTTGATATGTGTTATCAGTGTTAATTTTTTTACTAACTTACATAGAAAATACAGATATTTGTTCTATTGATTTGGCGATCTAAGGCGTTCATAACTTTTCCTAATTGAAATTATAGCTTATTTGAACTGCTCACTACGATATTTGGACCTCCCTCCTTAGTGTAAAAGTGATATGGTTGGACTCGCCACATTGCTCTAAAGCGGGTCGATGGGCTTAGAAAGATAATTGTTTGTTATATTAACATTAATTATTCATCACACTAAATTATAAAGGCGAAAGTTTTATTGTTCCGCCTTTGTGTCGGCTACTACAGCGATTTGATTGAAATTTTGAATGGAAATAGATTTTACTCTGAATTAACACATGAAAATGTATGGTTACCGCAGGATTTGTGAAAAACTGAATTCAGGCGGACGAAGTCGCGGATGTCCGTAAGTATAAAATAAGAATTAAATTTGAAATACAGAAGAACAAATGAAACTAAATTCATTGCACCAGGTAGAAAAATAACGTGCAGTAAAACTAATGAGAAAATAATTAAACAGTACAGTCATGAGAAAATCAAAGTCAAATGATAAGTTATCTCGTTCCTATTTGCGGATATATAGTTATGGAAATTGGTTTATCAAAGCAATAACAATTTGCAGGGTGATAACTAGACGGTAAACAAGAAAATACGAAATCATGCATGTGCAAGTTGAAATAGTTACGCTAATTATCTACTTTATAATATTCCACTTCGGATTACGATAACCAGGGGTTGACTAAATAGGTTATGCCAAAGATAATTAACTTTTCTCAGAATTTGAGGGTGGGAAGGAGTAACCTTTTTTATAGCTACTGATTGTTGGTATAGCTTATTTAGCCTTTGGTCTAAGATACCGTATATAAGACGACCGACCGAAAAGTTTTTATAAATATTTTTTTTTTATAGAGAAAGAAGAAGAAGTAAGAATACAATAAGGAGCTTAAGCTAATTTATCCTATTAACTATACAAATCATGTCCTCATGGAATGGTGGTAATAATACTGTCTGAATTTCTACGCTGGACAGCCAGGCTGATTGATCCTTTGCGCAAAAAATAAGCTAAATAAAACACGTCAATAAATATATTGCCTACAGGGTTCTCTAAAAATTTTCCCATGACACACACTATTCACTGGTGGCGTGGTTTTCTATTAGTTAAAATTTTTCAAAATCAGATCTGTAGATCCAGAGAATAACCCTACAACCTCAGAAACTTTACCTCTTTTAACTTTAACATTTTTTTTTACTTTTCATTCATTGGGTTAATAGACATTAATGGACATTTGTATGAAATATACAAATAGAAGAGCCGTGATAGCCTAGTGGATATGACCTCTGCCTCCGATTCTGGAATCCGGTCCGGGGCATGCACCTCCAACTTTTCAGTTGTGTGCGAAAATCCAGCACTGGATTCCGGAAACATAAACATATTCTGAACTAATTTTTTTTTGACAACCCACTGGCAATGTATTAATATAATATTCGGATCTTTTACTACTTGTAGATCTAAGTTGATTGACCAATTTTGATACAATTTTTTAATACAACGCTGGCTTCAGAAAAAAAACGTAATAAAAAATAAGTACAAGTAGTAAAAGCATATTTGTTACTCAATAACATCCTCTAACTTCCCATTAAAATAGGTTCAGCCGTTTCAGAGTTTAGCCCGGGCAAACAGACAGTCGGTGGTTTATGAGTTGGGCCGACTGTTGTGGGCTCTTCTCGGACCAAGGAGCGTTTGGAACCCTTATAACTTTAATTTAAAGTTTTCGACTTAAATTATCGCCATTAAATGACGTTTTAAAAGTGCTTGTTAACTAAGTAACTAAGCCTAATTGAAATAAATTAATTTTGAGTTAATGACTTAAAATAATGTAGGTAAATAACTATATGCACTTGAAAAATAACAGTCATTTTGACATCACTGACATACACTTTAATTTGTTTATACCTATGTATTGATATAAAGGTCATAGTATATCTACTTGTTAAGCCACCGATAAATAACTGAGGTATATTATTGAAAACGTCTGATAGCAACTTTGTTGTTAACTAAAAAATATGTCATTGTTACATAGTAACAAGGATTGTTTTTTTTTACTGACTGACAACAAAACAATTAAGAACAAAAATGTCGTTAAATGATCTAAGATCCGGGATGAGGAATTTATACCCTCGTCTATTGTTTATTAGTGATAAGAAATAAATGATAGATATATAACAATAATATTAAATAATAATACAAAATTTCTGTATAAAATTACAACAACCAATTCAAGTTGAACTTTCATCAATATGGTGGACGATATTACATATTGATCACCTTAAGTTTGTCTAACATTGGTCGACCATACAGGATCAGGCCTTCCTCTTTATAGGAGACTATAGCTGACGCCGCGCGGTTTCACCCACGTGGTTCCCGTTCCCATAGGAATACGGTAATAATATATATCCTTCCTCGATATGGCTTACTTACACTGAAATATTTTTTCAAATCGAACCAGTTGTTCTTGAGATTAGCGCGTTCAAGCAAACTCTTCTGCTTTATAATATAAGTAAAGATATGGAGCTTAAACCCATCATGCTGCTTCAATGCGGGTTGGCTTATGGTGATAATGTTAAATTAATAGACGACCACTATGATGTTAATGATAATGAATCGGAATGTCGGCTTAACGTGCTCTCTGAGGCACGGGAAACCACCAACTTTCCAGTTTCGGGCTTAGAATTTTAACTGAGAAATTAGAAAAAAAAAACTCATATCCTATAGCCCGATCCAGGATTTGAACCCAGGACCTCGTTATCCGAGCCACTTAGTCTTACCTTATGACCAATGAGCAACATTTAAACATATAACTACATATTAAATGTATTTTTATAATGTTTAAATACACCCAGACACTGGAAAACTTTCGTAATCATCAAACAAAAATTTTCCATTTGTGGTAATCGAACCCACGGCCATGGATGCAGAAAGCACTGCGCACTGTGCCACGTGATCGTCACACCTACGAGTAACCTAACTTAGTAACAATTATGATTATAAAACTTCGAAATTTCCCTTAAAGCGAAGTTTCTGAAATATTTGATATCAAAACCTTCCAAATTATTTTATTTAATTAATTATTTTTATTTAGTCTTTTTATTGGTAAGTATAACAAAAAAAGCCTTTATTAAAATCATTCAAGTAATGAAATAATATTTGAATCATTGAGTATTATGTGCTACGGAAAAGTACGCAACGGATTGCATGGATCACCTTTTGTACTGAGTCCTAACTCACGCTAACGAAATGTTTATCGCTGAGAGGTATAAATAGGAGTTTCAACGTCTTATGCGTGGGGGTCCGTGCCTACGTCGTAAAGCAGTTGCGGAGGGCTGCTCTAAGCTCCGTTATTAATGCGATTGGGTCGTTCAGTGCAGCAACATTGCACGTATCCAAATTACATACAAAATTGCATTTTAAGATAGATGCCCTGTCCCAATGTTGCTGGGCGATAGGGGTGTTGACACCACGTATGTAGGCAATTTGACCTCTTTTGCTCTTATTTTTTTATTTTATTTAAAATCAAACCCGCGGAACACAAGTATAAATCTATTAATAAAATTGAAGTGTATGTCTGTGATTTAAAGATAACTGTGTTTTTTTAAGGACCGATTTTGACGGGACTATCACTGGAAGATAGAGGAGGTTATGAAACATAATGGCTACTTTATATTGCGAAAAAATGGTTCCCACAAGATTTATGATAAACTGAATTTCACGCATACGAAACAGCGGGCGTCCGCTAGTGATGTACCTTTTTCAACAATAGCAAACACCGTCGACTTCGTCCGCGTTAAAATGGTATGTTTTTGTTACGAAATCCCATCATAATGCATATTAATAACTAGCGGACGCCCGCGACTTCGTACGCGTGAAATTCTACTTTTCATGAATTCCGCGGTAACCATGTATTCCTTTCGGGATAATAATCATGTTGTTTTGCAACATCTTCTATCTTCCAGTGAAAGTCTCATTAAAATCGGTACAGCCGTTCCAGAGATTAGCCCGGACAAACAGACAGAGAAATAAAAATTTAAATAATGCTGTTTGTGGTTTGGTATCGTATAAATAACTAAACCATCCTCAAGGCATTCCATCCTGCGTCCATCAATCAGTGGTTTTCATAAATAGATCGAGCAAAGTAGTAATATTACAAAGTTCATAAAAACGTAAGTTAAAACCAATGCTTTGTAAAACCTGGACGGCGTCCGTGGCGCAGTGGTATGCGCGGTGGATTTACAAAACGGAGGTCCTGGGTTCAATCCCCGGCTGGGCAGATTGAGATTTTCTTAATTTGTCCAGGTTTGGCTGGTGGGAGGCTTCGGCCGTGGCTAGTTAACACCCTACCGGCATAGACGTACCGCCAAGCGATTTAGCGTTCCGGTACGATGCCGTGTAGAAACCGAAAGGTTTTTCATCCTCCTCCTAACAAGTTAGCCCGCTTCCATCTTAGACTGCATCATCACTTACCATCAGGTGAGATTGTAGTCAAGGGTAAACTTGTAAAGAATAAAAAATAAAAAAACTACGGGCATACTTTAGCTAATGGTCTAAAATCCGGCATTAGAAATGAATACCCTCATGTTTTATTTATAAGTGATAAAAAATACGCATACCTTAAAGCACAAATTGCATACAGGTTGCCTAATTAAATTGCAACGAGACACAGTTTCATACAAATTTTAGGAACCATGGACTAGATCAAAGTTACTTAATATCAATGATATAAATGTGTGGATGGAACCACGGGGATTGCTAGTCTATACTATAGAATAATCACGACAAAATGCCATATAGATTGACGTTAATTACAATTATATGCCAGACACTGTAAGTACTTATTAACAGGTTTTGGCAACAACATACATTATTTGATATAAATGTATCTTCACTCCGCGAAGTCAATCAATTGCCAAATGTATGAGAGATAGCGAAACTTATTATATCGGTGTAGAAACTTCTCGTAAAAATGGTTTTAAATAGCTACTATCTATCTACTTACAGATCACTGGTGCAGTCCATATTATTTTCTTAAATAATATATTGATACACTGTTGAGAGTAACAATAAATTTTAATAGCTTCACGTACATTTCGGATCGTATTCCAGCTCTGACTAATTTAAAATTGACTATACGTATCACCTAGGGGTGGCCATGCCAAAGGGCAAGGTGAAACCAAAGTGAACGATATCGCAGATTCTTTTGTATTACTTTTTAATCTTTAAAACAAAACAATTTTAATTTATTTTGTTGATTATTTAATTTTATCTTCTTATCCATAATACCTATTACTTGTAACTATAAAACTATACTAGCTTCCGTACGCGGATTTGCCCGCGTGGGGTGTTATTAAAAATAATGATGGTGTGTGTGCCTTGACCATCCATAAAAGTACCTACGCCGCCCGACCGCCTTATTAACAGCCTGCCTGCATTCTGCAAAGTTGCAGCGATGTGACATCGGTCATTTCCATCGTCGTTAATGACATTTATATTTGACATCCCAAATAAAGTTCAAATTCTAATAAAACTTGTTAAAGGCGAATATTATATGGACTCAATGATGTTAGAAGAAAAAAGAGGTAGATAGGTTACATAAATCACATTCGATGGTTACAACTGGCACGCTATGGAAACACGAAAGTTATTTCAGCGGCGCTGTCAACGACGGTTTGCTAATTAGCATAGTTTTAACGTGCCACTTGTGGTCCGCGTATAACCTATCTACCTCTTATTGCTTCTAACATCAATGCATGGACTAGGAAAAAACAGCGGAATCACATCTCAGACCTTTAACTAATGCAGCTCCATATTGATTTTATTGGTGTCGTTATAATATTTTAACTATTCGTCCAGATTATTTTTTTAACAACATAAATTTCCATAAAAGGTAGGCTACGCTTGGGATAAAGAAATATTTTGAAAGGTGGACAATATGATGTTGAGAACTTATGATTTAGAATGTTGAAATGTTGAAATTGCAAGTGGATAGACACAAAAGTCGATGTGGATGCGGTGGAATGGAGAAATGGTAATGAATAGCATTAACAATCTATAAATGCATGCGCGTTCCACAGTATTCTAAATAATAAACTGACATATGAAATACTAGCTGACGCCGCGCGGTTTCACTCGCGTGGTTCTCGTTCCCGTAAGAGTACGGGAATAATATAAAGCCTATAGCCTTTCTCAATTAACGGGCTATCTAACACTGAAAGAATTTTTCAAATCGGACCAGTAGTTAGTAGATTAGCGCGTTCAATCAAACAAACAAACAAACTCTTCAGCTTTATATATTAGTAGTAAAATGTTGCTGGCAGACCTTGAATGGGAGAACAAAATACGCCACATCACCGCCTTACGGAGAAAAAACAAAATTATGAAAAAAATAGAATGTAATGTTGACGAGTGATACAATTGAGATGAAGAGACTGATATATCTTACCGACCCCACTTAATTGGGATAAGGTCAGCTATATACTTTAGATAATAAAAATGAGAAAACAACTTAATTTGTTTGTGTGCGACCTATTTCCAACATAATTTCCAACCCGATCAGCAGGGTACCCAATTATGTATCCCGATTTACCATTTGAATCATGAACCACTTATATAAATTATTTCAACGAAACGAACTATATCAAGTGGTATCTACAACGATACTTTATACTTTTATAACGATATAAAACTAAGAAACGCCCGCGTCTTAGTCTGCGAAATATGTGGGTAGGTTTTTTATCCCCATCAATTTTCACATTGTGACGATACTCAATATATCTACTCTCTTCATCTTCTCTGAATATATTGAACTTGAAAAATTACAGACTTTCATTAAAAAAAAACTTTTAAAATATGGCTGATTGTATTGTTCAGATAAATTCCTTTAAAACCTTTAGGAATTGAATTTCAAACATTCATGTATCGTTATATTTAAAATCTGTTTTTTTTATGGAGGGAGGGAGGCCTGGCGGTATAATGTGATGTTAAAAAATAATGATAAAATGTAATAAAAATGAGAGACATGCATATATTATTATGAAATCAGTGTATTTATCTTATTATGATACGGTAGGTCACACTGAAAGTTTTGATTTGTTAATGTTCGTAATGTAATTGAGCTTTGTCTTTTTATACAATGAAAACTAATATACTAAAATAACAACTTAAGTGATCTTTTTGAATCATATTTAAATAGCAGAAAAATTGTGATATATGCACTTCGAAATCCCATCAAGCCTTTTTATTGTAATCCTTTAGTTGGTTACTACCAGCGTTGCCAGATTTTTTTGCCAATTGGGGATTTGGAAAGGAGATGGTCCATTTCAGGTCCACTCTTATACCTGTGTCCCGTATCATTAAAATTTAAAAAAATACAAGAATCTTATTAAAATTTACTTTTTTACTATTTTTTACTGCATTGAAAACGTCATCAATCCGCCATTATTATCCGTATTAATGTTGCATTTCTTGGGAGAAAATGAATTTCGAAAGAATTAAAGTAAATTCGTAGATTTGTATAATCAAAAATAGTTAAAAAAAAAAATTTCTTTTATTTCCGCTAGGGTCCAATGACAGGACCTGGGCTCCATACAATTTTGGACCATCTCCTTTCTGAGTGATAAAAGTGGGATTCTTTTATCGAAAGCGCGACATCATAAAAAAGTGTGTCAGCTCCAGCGCACGAATAGAGTTTACTCTCTGAGATCGACTGTCTAAATAGGTGTATGTTGCTCCGTTGCACTATGTACGACTAAATATTGCCGCCTGAAAAGTGAAAGGTGCGCAACCTAGTAGTATGCCGCCCGCCAACAACGTGCACAGGCGTGCGGTACGCAGAATATGTTGCGCACAAAAACGTAACGCTGTCATTCGTTCATCGAATTTTACTGGCCATATTTTTTTCATACCGGGGACTATATATGAAAAATCGATTCTTAAGGAGTAAACTCCAAAAATTATATAATATGCTGGGCACGAGTCGCTCGGGGTGACGCGTGAGCTATTCGGTCGATGTCGGCCGGTGTCGGCTCGATTGTAGAAATTGTATTTAAATAAAAATATGATATATAAATCAAATTTAGCCTATCGTTAAATAGTCGAGTTATTCCCAACCAGCGACTGAACCTGTCTCGCGCAGGCGTTTAATTTTGATTTAAAAGTCGGGACGTCCCGCCAAAATCGGCACGTCTGTCAACGCTGGTTTATACCTACTTTATCTTTGAAATTATCTATAAGAGATGCCTGTAATTTTTTTGTCATTTTTCTCTATAATGTGAAATGTCTCAGTTAAAAACACTTCATACAGACATATTTGGACTTAAATTACTTTTTTTTTATGCTTTAGAAGTTACCCCTTGATTACAATCTCACCTGATGGTAAGTGATGATGCAATCTAAGATGGAAGTGGGCTTGTTAGGAGGAGGATAAAAATCCACACCCCTTTCGGTTTTTACACGACATCGTACCGGAACGCTAAATCGCTTGGCGGTATGTGTTTGTCGGTATGGTGGTAACTAGCCACAGCCGAAGCCTCCCACCAGCCAGACCTGGACCAATTAAGAAAACCTCAATGGCCCAGCCGGAGATCGAACCCAGGACCTCCGTCTTGTAAATCCACCACGCATACCACTGCGCCACGGAGGCCGTCACACGTGTATTGTGTAAGTATAAGTAAGTATATTTATTTTTAAATAGCACGTGTATTTTGCGTCAGTTATTAGTCGTATTGTAAAATAATTCAAATCTTTACAAAGGTAAAAGACCGCATATCAAGATCGCAAAATACAATGGTTCGCTTCCTATGTCACAAGTAACAAAGACTGACTTTAATTGTTATGTATGATCCTTTACCTTCAGACAGGCTAACTGTGATACATCAATATCTAAACAGATAGTATCAGTCGGAAATTGTTCTTTTTATACATAATAATACAAGAGATGTATAAGAGGAACAATTTCTGACATTTTCAGACTGACGGCTCCGTGGCGCAGTGGTATGCGCGGTGGATTTACAAAAACGGAGATCCTGGGTTCGATCCCCGGCTGGGCCGATTGAGATTTTCTTATTTGGTCCAGGTCTGGATGATGGGAGGCTTCGGCCGAGGCTAGTTACCACCCTACCGACAAACACGCACCGCCAAGTATGGACGTCAATTTTTCTCAACACTACTGTGGACGTGGAGTCTCACAGGCTCCTATATGCAGACACTTTTGAGAAAACTGATATAAGATCGCTTTAAAACTGATTGAATATTAAAGTTATGGAATCTACCCATAATATAACGTGCTTATAAAATCAAATTTTACTTCAAAAGTTATAGAAATTTTGAAAATCAAAAATGATGGTACTTTTCAGCCTAAGAAATTTACTTTATAGGTATTTAAAACAGTCAAACTTATTTCTATAACAAAATGAGTCTTTTTTCTCAAAATATAGTATAATAGAATCTAAAAAACGTAAAACATCTATTTCTGGTAACAAATATAAATTCTGACAACAGTTTATTAACGTAAATTTAGTGCACAAAGTTCTAGTTGATGGTTTTTACTTACGGAATATTCATCGGAAGATGCAACCTCTTACCTTGGTGGTAGTTTTAGTTTAGAACTAAAATAAAAGCTACAGAGGCGCTTAATCGCGGGAAGTGGGGAGAATTAGGTGAAACTAAGAAAACGAAAACATCGAGTAGTCTATGAGACTCCACGTCTATACTTAAAGGTTAGTTACCACCCTACCAGCAAAGACGTACCGCCAAGTGATTTAGCGTTCCGGTACGATGTCGTGTAGAAACCGTAAGGGGAGTGGATTTTCATCCTCCTCTTAACAAGTTCGCCCGCTTCCATCTTAGACTGCTTCATCACTTACCATCAGGTGAGATTAAAATGAAAGAAATGTGCATTATATTGCATAATGCCGAAAAGAGCATAAAGTGTACAACATAATTTACTAAAACTACGAAGGTATCGAAGAGACTTTTCATACAGACACCGTATGAATAAATTTATTTTATGCATTTAGTAACTGTAAAAATTGTATTTAATTAAGTTAAGTTTTCTTCTTTAAGCTATTGTTTTAAAATTGTATACTATTTTATTAATTTTAAAATAGGTAATAATTAATTTTGACATTTAATCCTTCCTATAAGTTTGACATATAGTTATATAAATGTTATGTGCGCCTATTGTTTATATGCATATTAGAACTCTTTAATATGTGTTATTTTATGTTTTAACGTTTAATATGTGTATTGTTGGCGTGCTTTATATATATAAATAAATAAAAAAATTAATAACTGAATATATTGTACTGAATATACCTACTTATTTACCATTTAAACGGTTACCGGACGAATAGTTTCAGCCAGGGGGAATAGTATCGGGACAATAAATCATTCACTCATAATGGAACGGAAAATATAGGAACAGAATGGAACTGCACTCAAATAAAGGTCGCTTGTCATTTTAATTTTAGATTGATATATACAGCGTTGAGTAAATAAGCTCATGATTATAAACCTTGGATGGGTTTGAAACAAGAAATACGAATTTTTTACGTAAGTCGAGTCGTTTGTCTATTTCAGCATTAAGGTTGCTAGTTGTTTAGTAAACAAGGTCAACTGAAAATCACCATAACTCTTTTAGTACTACGACAATTTTTATATTCGATTCACCTGTTGAATTATCTTATACTTACGAGATGTCTCGTCTATATTCTACACATCTAACGTCCATATTATATTAAACTAGCTGACGTCACGCAGTTTCACTCGCGTGGTTCCCGTTCACGTAGGAATATGGGAATAATATATAGCCTTTCTCGATAAATGGGCTATCTTACACTGAAATATTTTTCAAATAGGACCAGTAGTTGCTGAGATTAGCGCGTTCAAGTAAACAAACAAACTCTTCAGCTTATAATAATAGTATAGATAAGTAGTTACGGGAGGCCGTATTTTCGTCTGTACAGGGAAATATTTTACTTTTTGTTAATAACTTCAATGCGAATGCTTGCAGTGTAAAAAAGTTATCAGGTCTCTTGGAAAGCCCATTCAAAACAAACCCTAATAATTTTATTCTCCTTTAAAAAAATATAGTTCTATTTGAAACTATACTTAAAATTTTATACCGAATTTATCTATGACTTCAAGTAGTCCCTAAGAATTTGGATGAGTATAGTTTTGAGTAACGAAATTAAATATTTTTTAAACATAAATACAATTTAAATTATACTAGTTTACTCAAAACTTGCTATATTAAATAAGTAGTAAATTTTTTTCCTGAAAGTTTAAGCTTTTTGACATTATTCAGACCGAATTTATAAGGTTTCTAAAATATAAAATATTTAAAAAATCGCTTCGGAAAAAGGTAGGCAGTGTACTACCACTACCGCGCCCCTAGATATTGACAATATTATGGTGTGCGTGTGTGTATAGGCAATCAAATACATCATAATACTAAAAATTCTTTGTAAAATATTTATCTGCAAGGAAACAGGGCGGTACTTTGTAAGACGCGTTCGTTGCTCTGTGAAGTTTACTCTGTTTAGGTGACGATTTTCCATTTACCATGAGGTGAACCAACAGCTTGGTCTGTTTCTTAAAACTGTACAACAATACAAGTATGTACCAATAATCGCTGACGGTCGTATATTTTTGATTACTTATCTGTCAATTTTTTTATAACCCGGCCTGCAGTTTTAACTGATCAGTCGAACTGTTTAGTCAAATCTTCCATTTGTATTGTACGTCAGTTTTAACTGTATAGTATTTTCTACAGATTTTGATTAATTTTTCGCTTGGATAAATTTTTACTGTACACTTAAAACTGAAGCAATGAAACGTACATAAGAGATAACAAAACAGTCCGTGCCGGGAATCTAAATCCAGGCGATTGAAGACGAATCACGGACATACAGAATTTAGTTCAGTTATGGCTATTATTCATTATCTGACAAATGTTTTAGTGGTAATGAATAAAATAAAGTAAAAACAATTGCTAAACAATTATATAATTACAACAATAATAAGAAAATGTTTTTAAGTAAATATGAATATGAGATACTATGCTAGACAAAAATACTAACGAAAAATTGAAGTAAAAAAGGAATAAAATAAAATAAATCAATATTAAAATTTAATTTTCGAAACTTTTAATGCGACCCACGTTAGATATTGTAGTGATTTGTTGAGTTTTATTATTTAAAATGTGTTATAAATATATTAACTTACGTTTTTAAAAAAATTGCACCAATTGTGACTGCTGAAAAGTATAAGTATAATCTTTATTAGTAGTCGTAGATATAACTGATTTATAATAATGGTTGCATGTTTCGCCTATTTGGTGAATCAATACACAGTTTAATAAAATAAATTATAAATACATAGAATATAATATAAAGAATATAATAGGAAATTCTTAAAGCTTAATAAATTATTCAAATGTTAAACGCTAATATTGTTTGTGGTAAAAGTATGAAAAATATAAAAATATTTATTTATATCTACTACATATGTATATGTACAAACTGAGTAAAAATAAATGTGTTATGGCGGCCTTATTGTTTTTGGCAATTTTTACCAGACAACCTTTAAATACTGCACTGAATCCAAAATTAGTACAGTAATTATTTGACTCTCGTATAAATATTAGGCTACAAAGTTATCTAGTTCTCTATAGCCAGTAGGTAGCAGGTACAGGGCATTGTATTTGGGCAACATTCCCATGTTTGAATAGATAGATATAAATGTTGCATTACTATTATAATATTGCCAACAATTTTTATAGCAGGTTATTTTTATGAATTATAGAAATACACATTTCCCAAACTATTTAGATAAAAATAAATAATAAATAATAATCCATGTATCCTAATAGTGTAATACTCATCTTATTAGGTAAATAATTAAGTTTAGACAGATATTATTAGAAAATAACTCTTTCATCATTTGCAGGCCTAATCCGATTTAAGACGCTTAAAGAATAATTAATTTGGTAGTAGTTATATAAAGTTTATATTGTTTAAATAGAGAATCATATTCGCTCAGCGTAAAATATATTTAAACATAAAAAAAACAAGTACATGATATGTGAAAAAACTGAATAAATTGTAGTAGTCTGTGGTGTAAATAGCAGAAATCGGTCATGAAATTTCAATGTGCTCTTGTAACAATATCTTTCAAATAAGTATTTTTATATAATTAACATACATACGAAAACAATAGTTTCATTCGGTAAGCGGAAACTGCAAACTATTATTAGATTTTCATACACATTCGCCGAGCAAAAGAGAAACAAATTAATTTGTTACATCGCAAGCTATGATGTTGGCAGGAAATAACAATTTCAAACTTGAAAATGTTTGGAAAACTGATACTCCAAAAGCATAACATGTAATTCGCTTAATAAAACCAGGAAATTTGTAAAACGCAGTTAATAATTACTAATAGCTGGCATATAATTAGATTACCTTGGTTCTGAAATGTACGTTTGAATGATTTCCGCTTTATTTCGCGTGTACTGTTTTATCAAAACGGGCAGTGTTTCAAACGCCGACTATTCCTTGCGATTTTCGCGTTACAAGCGCGACTGACAGCTCGCGAGACACTGAAGGACGATTTCCAAGTGAACGAGACATCTAATATACATAAGTGGTTAAGTATTCGATAAAATCGTTTCGAGATTTCTCGAATACGGGAATTGACATATTGTCCTGTGTCTAAAAGAATACATGATATACGGAGGTAACCAAGCCTATTTATTTGTTTGTTTTTGTTCGTCTGTTTGATTGTTTTTTTACGTTTCTTGTACCAGTGGTTAGCCTATTTGGCTTTGGATAAAGCGGTCCAGGGTTCGAGATTCCCCAATATAGGAATTAACATAATATCCTGTATCTAAGCTAATAATTTATTGAGGTTAGATTTGTTTTTCGTTTGTTACGCATAACTACCTCGTTGGACTTATGTAGTTTGTGGCTTCTAATTATGAGGTCCTGAGATCGAGTATTGGGTTGGAACGGAATAGGAAATACTGAACTTTTCATTCTTCTAAGGAAATAGTGAAGTTCTCTTACCTCGGATAGCATGTTAAGCTGTCGACCCCGGTCATTATTATTAACATCTGATGGAATTGACATCTGCGTGGTGGGTCAAAGCTTTATATCCCCTCTCCTTTAAGGAGAGAGGGGGTTAAAAATAGGCTAATAATGTTGATGTTCACTACGTTTATGCTCTAAAACTATAGGACCTATTTTGAAAATACTTTTAGGAATGGAATGTTACTTTAAATTAAATTATTTATCAGCGAAGTAACTTAGGCTATATTTTTACTTCCCCTGGGAATAAAAACTAGGCTAGTGAAATCACGGGGTTTCAGCTGGTAGTAGATAATGTGTTCATCAATAGATAGAGTGATTATTGGGGAAGGTTTAAGTATAAATACGGACTACGAGCAATAGAAAATCAGGTAAATAATAATGCACTGCGGTAAACTTAAATAAATACTCAATTGCTCAATCTGGTCGTAAGTTAGTTAATAGGTAAAAGTTTGCATTGTTCTGCGTAACCGTTGAATGAGAGTTTGTTAAGTTAAAATTATTAAATTAAAGTTATTTGTTTTTATTATGATGGAAATAATCCCTTATAGAACCCCTGTTGATTTTTTTCGGTTTCGAAATAATGATAGTTGTGTTTTACTTTTTCCCCATCGCTGCTAGGAGACAAAGTAAACTCGTTGTAAGGACCCTCGTCCTTACTATAAGATAAGCAATTCACTGGCTCATTCCTACACTGGTATGGCAAGCAGACGGCACACGACCACCCCGGTCAAGCGCCGGTGACAGACTGTCCCATGCCGCCACTACCAATGTACATGAGATAGTGTATGTAGTATTGTGGGTATCTATTTAGTAGACACAAACACTACACTATTATTTAACCATTTATTTTCCTATCATCTAATCTACCAAATATAATAAGTCTCTGCGAATGAGTCTCTCTCTCTTAGGTGCTTTTGTACCTACTTAGGTACAAGAGCACCTAAGTAGGTCCACTTTTAGCGTCATGGGCTCTGTTACTATAATGTTTTAAGTGTTAACGTTAAGTGCTGGGAGGTGCTGTTTTGTCAATGTTAAGCAACGCCTACGGCCTGCCTTAGCTAGCTACGATTACATATTTTTAGTAGTTAGAAAAATCTGACAAGCATTAGGTTCAAGGTTCGAATCCAGGATCATGCCAAACAAAATTAAATAGGTTTGTTTTTAACAAATTCCCATTAAAACTTAACTCGGGAAAAAAGTTTGGGGACAGAAAGGAGTGTACCACAAATTTCAGCAGACATGGACTCTCAAGTTTTATATCGAAACTAGCGGACGCCCGCGACTTTGTCCGCGTGGAATTCAGTTTTTCACAAATCACGCGGGAACCATGGATTTTTCTAGGATGAAAAGTAGCCTAGGTTTAGTAGCTACAGCGTAAAAGAGGAACAAATATACTTTCACACTTTAACACTTACACTTTATAATATATACTTTCGCCTTTATAATATTAGTGTGATAGTGTGATAAGAAGCACATTTTTTTTCTCTATTTTCGCATACAAGTAAACAAACAAAAGTAGTGACCATTTCCATAAGTCCCAAACACATTTTAATATGGCCAATATTAAAGTGTGCCACTACTTAAATATTAAAATGTGTAAAGTCGACCAGTCACATTTTAATATGTCCAATATTTTCGTATCTCTCGGAATATTCCGTATTTTCGGAAGAAGAAAACGAGAATATTGGCCATATTAAAAAGTATATTTATTATATACATTTATATATGACAAATAATTTTGTTTGCTAACAAAAAAAAGTTTAACGTCAAAGTGTTCGCCAGTTTATATCTACGAGTAAAAATAATTTCGCCGCGCTTCTTAAACATACTTAAAGTACTTATAAAAATAAAGTAAAACTATTTGTTAGCGACTTCATCTGCGCGAAATCAGGATATTTTTCAGAGAAATAATTTTAATTTTCATAAATATTAGATTAGATTAGTTATTTTACTATCCGACGGCGGTTTCACCCGTGTAGTTCCCGTTCCTTTGGGAGTATGGGGATAAAATATTGCCTATGACACCCACAAATAACGTGCCATTTATGTGGCAAACAAATTTTCAAAATCGATTCAGTAGATTCAGAGATTACCTCTACAGCACCACAAACTTTAACTCTTTATTATATTAGTATTGTACGTTGTATAGGTCATAGGGCTATTAAAAATACTAATGATGATGATGAGTGTGAACAAACAGATAGTCAAATCTATTACTCGCGCGCATGAATTTGGCACCTGGCTTTCAAACACAGTCATTCGAACCAGGCGTCAAGATCCGCACAAGATGTACATAATCTATATGTCAGATTGAGATAAACGTATCCAGTTGCACTAATAAGATCATCAGGTGTCACAAGTTATTGAACTTTAAACGATAGGTATACTTTCACATAATGGACATGCGTGGTTGGTTGTCTGATGAATTGAGATTGGACGTAACGATTTTTATCACAAAAATCAAATTTCACGCGTATGAAGTCGCGAACGCATATATATAAATACATACGTACGTATACGTATTAGGTCTTTACTTATGAAGTTGGAGATTTTACAACCAGCATTTTCAGATTTAATTATCTGTGGATTGGCGGACAATTCCAAATTTAAATGAATTTTATTCGAAAGCTGTTCTAATTTCAAATTCAGTAATTTTTAGTGGGTGTTTTGATTTTGTGAAATTGTTTATAAGCGCCACGGGCATACTGAAAAGACCTAATACATACATACGTATAAAACTTTAAAACTAGAAAATTGCTGATGCACTTACTTTCTCGCAAAGCAATGACGACCCAGCGGACGTCGTCACGGTGCATGAAATTCATGGCGTTAACACCCATGACTTCGGAAGTCATGTAGCCCGTGATGAGGGAAATGCGCTGGTCGCACTGGATGATGCCACCGTCGATGGAGTGGCGGGTACGGTACGCCATAGTGTAGTACTCAATCCTTGTTTCAGCTGCAAAGGTGTCTACGACAGGGCGGACCACGCCGATAAACACCTGCGGACAATAGAGACGCATATTTTATCAAGAGCCTAAAAAGGAAAGTAAGCTTGTAAAGGAAGACGTCTACGCATCGTACTGTTAGTCTCGGTCTCTCGGTGTTTATAAAAAAAAAGCATTTTATTAACGGAAACTAAGTAAGTTTAGGTTTATTACTTAGGATCACTTTCACGAATCGCGAGGACCTACAAAGGGTCTATAGGCGGCGAATATTGTCAGGGTCTTAGTCTTATTACTAGTCCAGACCGGCGGGAATAAACCAGGTCCGTAGAAGGACAACAATTCGGTAATTACCAGAACGACTAGCTGTTGGAGGCAGAGCTATGATTTATATAGGAAATGTATTGCTGACTGAACATCGATGTCACAGCTCTGCAGTATGAATATGAAATTCAGGGATGTAACAGTACGTATCGGAAGCATCGCAAATGGATTTTTAATTTTATAGTAGATTCGCGCGATCTGTACGATGCTGATCTGTGGATGCTTACCATTAATGGCGTAGGCGTAGCACTTGTATGACTTTCTATACAAAGAATACTAGAAACCGTTTGACGTGATGCATCCGATACGTACGATGCGGATCTGTGGCCGCCATTAATAGAACAACCAAATGATTGGTCTTTTCATGCATGCAGCCACAAACGCCGCTACAAGAAGCAAGAAGAGGCCACAAAAGTAGCTGAAGCGTGCGACAGCCACTTGTGGCCTCTTCTTGCTTCTTGTAGCGGCACTAATCAAACGTTTTTTAATGGCAGAAAAATTTGCGTCTCGGGACGCGCGACAGAGCTTAAACCTGCTGCCGTAGGAAAAACAAAGTTCGATAATTACATAGGAGTACTTACAATATCATTTCCGCTAGCAAATGGATTGTTTCCTTTCGCCCTGACTCGACGGCCAGATTGTAAGACCCTGTCCACGAAGGTTCCACCGCGGTCCGACTTACGGAAGCTCCCTTCGATGTGGCAAGTAAGATATTCATCGGGATCGGAGCGCGCCTGCTTGCGTTTTCGGAACCTGTCAATGAAAATAGACTGTGAGCCGTGATAGATAGTGGATACGACCTCTGCCTCCGATTCCGGAGGATGTGGATTCGAATCCGATCCAAGGCATGCACTTCTTCACACACACACAGTTGTGTGCATTTAAAAAAATAAAATATCACACTTCTCGAACGGTGAAGGAATAACATCGTGAGGAAACCTGCATACCAGAGAATTTTCTCAATTCTCTGCGTATGTGAAGTCTGCCAATCCGCATTGGGCCAGCGTAGTGAACTTTTGGCCTAACCCCTCTCATTCTGAGAAGAGACTCGAGCTCAACAGTAAGTCGAATATGGGTTGATAATGATGATGATGAAAAGCTAGCTAAAAAGTTAGCCCTTGAATGCAATTACACCTGATGTTAAATGATGATACAGTCTAACACGACGGCCTCCGTGGCGCAGTGGTAAGCGCTGTGGATTTACAAGACTGAGGTCATGGGTTCGATCCCCAGCTGGGCCAATTTAGGTTTTCTTAATTGGTCCAGATCTGGCTAGTGGGAGGCCATCGGCTGTGGCTAGTTACCATCCTAAAGACATACCGCCAATCGATTCAGCATTCCGGTACGTTGTAGTCAAGGGCTAACTTGTAAAGAATAAAAAAAAACTTTCAGACTTCCAAAAGTTAGGAATGTCTGACTAACGCAGGCTCTTTGTCAAGTAAGAACTAGAAAATAATTTACAGCGTGTCCCGTAATTTACGAATAAAATGCAAATATGTTACTCTGTATATGTATACCATGTATATGTATTTCCTATATAATATGTAAGTAATATAATATGTAAAGAATAAAAAAAAAAGATTGAAGCGGGCTTACTTGGGAGAGGCACAGGTTTATTCGACCCGTACCTCCGGTTAAAGAATTTTTAGATCGGTTCAATAGACCAAGTGACCTTCTACAATACCCATAAACTTTACTTCTTTATAATATTAGTATATATTAGTTATATCCTGAAATTTGATGTTCGTCCTTCTGTTTTCATAACACATTATAGATGGATGGATAGATGGAGATATCACCTGATTACAAAGGCTCGTTGTTCATATTTCAATGCCTCAGCCACTTTCTCAGCAGCATTTTCTTCGTTTGGCAGGAACAGTTCCCCGTTACGGGTAAAATTGCAGCTCTTTGGGTACAGCTGTTCCTTCAGACGCTCATAGTCTTCTGGGTGGACAATGCTGAAGAAGCTCTGCCCTAGTAGCTCGTTCTTTCCAAAAAAAATACATATAAATAAAATAGAAGTGTATGTCTGTGATATCAAAATAACCAAGTTTTCTCATGTGCTTATAGTTTTTTACAAGATACCAAAATACAAACTAGCTGTTTTTCGTTCATTATGTATAATTTCCCGTATTTTAATAAGTATTATAGAGTAATTTTAAAGACACACTTTTCAAAAACTTAAATAAAAACAAATCATCTGAAACAATGTTGATCTTACCTCAGAATAGCCCAAGTACTCTCGAATATTCGGCGAAACTACAACCAAAAGCCCCTTGTATGTGCTCGTAATGAGGAATCCTTTCGTAATTTCGAGAAACGATTCAGCTAAATTCTTGGTGAAGGCTTGATGTCTATAGCACTTCGATTTTCCGAATACTGTAACAAGATAACTGTAATTATCATGCCGTTTTGATGACTATATGCATCGAGTTTGTGATGACACGACCTTCGAAAGACAAACTCGATAATAAATGCTGACAAACTTTTGGCAGGTGGCTTCGGCCGTGGCTAGTTACCACCCTAATGGCAAAGATGTACCGCCAAGCGATTTAGAGTTGTCATGCCGTGTAGAAACCGAAAGGGGTGTGGATTTTCATCCTCCTCCTAACAAGTTAGCTCCCTTCTATCTTAGATTGCATCATCACTTACCATCAGGTGAGATTGTAGTCAAGGGCTAACTTGTAAAGAAAAAAAAACTTTCACACTTCCAAAAATTAAGAATATCTGGCTAACGCAGGCTCTTTGTCAAATAAGAACTAGAAAATAATGTACAGGGTGTCCCGTAATTGACGAATTAAACGCTAATAGGTCACTATGTATAGGTTCCTATACCCTTTATAATATGTAGATATACGCTGTATATAATATGTATTTACTATGTGTATGTGATACCTCCCGTGCTACAGACGTTCAGTTTAATTTGAATAGTCAAACTGTCTATTAAATCGTACGTGTATAGTGTCTGTCGCGCAGTTATTTACGCAGTTCGCCTGTGTTAGTAGAAACTGAATATACAAATAAATCTACTTAGGAATCCATGACAAAAATGGCTAAGCTAACCCAATTTATTTCTGATAAAAATGTCATAATTTCAACTACAATGTCTATCAAGGTAATAAAATATTTGTAATCATAAGTTGTTTTTAAACGTTAACCGGCATTGTTATTATGGTTATTGTAACATTGTTGTACAAAACCAAACGGTAAGCTTATTCGGTTGTTTATAGTTTATACGTTTAATTAATAACAAACTTATTTCTCCTTCTAGTTAAGAGTGAGTAAACAAATCCAACAATGTATTACTGTTGCTACGAATGCTGCCAAATTAGTCACAACAGCATTATTTTGTTACCAACTTCCTGTAACTACCTACCGTTAACTGGAAATGGATTTGTTATTTCTCATTATGTTACTTGTAGGTTTACTGTAAATTATGCATTCAATTCAAATAACGAGTCTGATAAAAGGTAATTTTTGACTTTACTTTTTCACAAATCCCTCGGGATCCATGATTTTTTTCGGGATAAAAGCCTATGTGTTAATCCAGACTATAATCTAACTCTGTGATTTTCAGGCGATTCGGTTCAGTAGCCGAGGCGAGAAAGAGTAACAAACACTAATACAAAATCATAAGGTTTTCGTAAATCTCGTGAATCCAAGAATTTTTTCGGGATAAAAAGTAGCCATGTGTTAATCCAGGGTAAAATCTATTTCCATTCCAAAGCCAAATCGGTAAAGTATTTTCGGCGCTAAAGAGTAACAAACATCCAAACATCCATACAAACTTTTGCGTTTATAATATTAGCAGGATTGTTCGTTCTAAGAAACGAAAAAGTATACCTACTATCTATAACAAATGATATTTTAGTTGCATTAATTAGAACTTTGGCTAATTATAACTAGTAATAGTAGATTACAGGTACTAGTAGTTTAATAACTACTTGTTATCAACTACCAATTTTCCTACTTGGAATTACTATAGAAAAAGTGTGACTTGGGGAGGGCCTGTCAGCGATATTTATGCGAAGGGGAGAGCTAAAATTCAACGTATAACAGCAAGCCTATAAAATACTCCAACTACTTAGGGGACGGGCCGTACCTACCTGCTCGTATTTTGAATGCTCACGCCTCCTCTAGCCATCCTTAACCAGAATACCACAATACATAGCATGAGCTTTATAGCTCAGCTTAATAGTTATATTAACGGACGAAGCAAATGGTAACATCTGATAGTATTGATAGCGGGAAAATATGGCCAAACTAAATTCCGCCGTGTCCAGGTTTTGAGCTTCATCATCATCAGCCGATGGACATCCACTGCATGTATAGGCTTTTTGTAGATACTTCCAAACATCCTATGAGCCGCCTGCATCCAACGAAAACCTACGGCTCGACTGTATTGATGATTCTTTTTTTTATTCTTGACCAATACTGGACTGATTGAGGTGTTCTAATTTATCCAGGTCTGGCTGGTGGGAGGCTTCGGCCGTGGTTAGTTACCACCCTACCGACAAAGACGTACCCCCAAACCATTTAACGTTCCGGTACGAAGTCGTGTAGAAACCGAAAAGGATGTGGATTTACATCCTCCTCCTAAAAAGTTAGCCCGCTTCCATCTTAGATTGCATCATCACTTACCATCAGGTGAGATTGTAGTCAAGGGCTAACTTGTAAAGAAAACAAAAGAACTCCACCACTAAATTGTAACAATGTAATTAAACTGTTACAAATGCCCTCGATTGATATTATTAGCAATCGGTTCATGTAGCGCCTTGCATAACCTTCAGAGTTATTGTAAACTGAATCGGATTTACTAAATTCTGCGAAGCTAAAACACCAAACTTTGCAAGTTGTTTGTAATTTGGACTAGTTAAGTGAGATGTTTGGAAATACTAGACGCTTGAATGCCTATTTTGTTGATCTAAAATACACGTATAATTTAATTCTAACCACGGATTAGGTATAAACAAAATCTGACTCAACAAACCAAAACAAAAGGGTCAAGATGGAAGTTTTGAATGTTTAACGACGGACTGAACTTCTAGATAGTTAATGTGCATCAAGATAATGACTAAAACACAAAGTGCATTATTTAAATAAAGTCTTTTTCAGTTTTCCTGAGATAAGGAATATTATGATAATTGATACAATATAAGTCGTAAAGAAATAGGAATAGTTTTTTTTTCGATTTTACATAAGCACGACGCTTACTAAATGTCTACTAATATAACAAAGACGTAAAGTTTGTGGTGTTGTAGGGGGTAATTTTTGGATCTACTGAACGGATTTTAAAAAAATCTTCTTCCACTGGAAAGCCACGTTATTTGCAAGTGTCATAGGCTCGCTGGACTATTGTCGAATAAAGCGCAAGCGAATGTATAAATAGATAGGTAGAACTGACACTGCAGTAAGCCCTTAAAATAGTCTGATGATGATGATTATAAATAAAAGGATCTGTCTTTTTAACGAGGGACTTGTTTATTTTAGCGTAAGCTGTCCTTATTAGACTTCTTAACTACTTGATTAATATGCGCTACGACGCTATATAGTGAGTCATAACGTACACCTACCGAGTACCTACAAGTAGCGTTTAGAATAAAACTAATGTATTCTAAACATAAACGTAGTAATATTTACAACTATATATCATAACTAGCTGGAATCTGAACAATAATATGAATATCTGCAGTGGGGGTACTCATATACACATACTAAGTAACATCCTAAAACCCATCTGCTCATAGTCTTGTTCGACAGATTGCATGATATAACATGGAAAAAAATATATAATACTAGCTGACGCCACGCGGTTCCACCCGCGTGGTGCCCGTAGGAATACGGGGATAATATATAGCCTATAGCCTTCCTCGATAAATGGGCTATCTGTCACTGAAAGTATTTTTGAAATCGGACTAGTAGTTCCTGAGATTAGCACGTTTAATCAAACAAACAAACTCTTCAGTTTTATAATATTAGTATTAGTATAATATCATCAGACGCCCATGACTGCGTTCGGGAAATTCTGATTTTTACAACCATGATTGACCGGGAACCATGGTTTTGAAAATAGCAGTGCGTCGTGCAATTATTATTGATATTACTCTCCACATGACGATAATCTGGTTAAAGCTGAAAAGGAAAAAGTATCAAAATACTTGAACCTTGCACACAAGATTACCGCCATGTGGAGTTGAGTCAACTAATATTGTTCCGATAGTTGTTTCAGTCAATGGTCTTATAGCGAAAAGCTTCGAAGCTTCTGCTTACTAAAGGAAAGGGAAGGGATCGCATACAGAGGCAGTTATTCTTGAGACAGTGCGCATTGTAAGGAGGTTTCTCACTCTGGAACCCTGAGTAGTAATTGGGGGGGGGGGGGGGGGGAAGTTGTTGAATTTAAACCGAGAACAAGCACTTTTAGTGCTGTGCAACTAGAGTCAATTAAGGATTTTATAATGGTGGACAACACTCCTGTTGTAAGATCCCTGGTCGAAGAAGCCGCTGGCAACACCGTGGGGGTTTAGTCGGTAAGTCCAGAAAAGGGTAGTGTAGGGTAGGGTAGTGGTAGGTTAGGTGTAGGGTAGGGGTAGGGTAGACGTAGGGTAGTGTAGGGGTAAGGTAGAGGTAGGGTAGGGGTAGGGTAGGGTAGGGTTAGGGCAGGGGTAGGGTAGGAGTAGGGTAGGGATAGGGTATAAGTGCATAAATCAAAGCAAAGATTGACCGGGCCCGCTACTAGATATTGGTATAGATTAATGTAACATTTGTACATCTGTTGGTAGTATTAATAAATAGAAATCATAAAAAAAGAGTGTGCTAGACCACTCCACTGAAATAAGTTTTTAGCTCTCAACGTCCGCACGTCTCGCCCGGTATTTTTTATATTTTTTATTATTATTTAAAAGTTAGCCCTTGATTACAATCTCACCTGATGGTAAGTGATACTGCAATCTAAGATTGAAGCGGGCTAACTTGTTAGGAGGAGGATGAAAATCCACACCCCTTCCGGTTTGTACACGACATCGTACCGGGACGCTAAATCGAGGTACGTCTTTGTCGGTAGGGTGGTAACTAGCCACGGCCAAGGCCCAGCTGGGGATCGAACCCAGGACCTGCGTCTTGTAAATCCACCGCGCACACCACTGCGCCACGGAGGCCGACCATTTTTTTTAATTACTCGGGAGTTTACTCCCCAATCAAACATGCGTAAAGAAGTATTACTTCACAGAAGTGAGTGAATTATCAAATACTACAACTGCTACGGTGGCGAACTACGCTGAACGGTGTTCAGTGACTGTAACGAGGAGGCGTGTCGCATTTGTAACTGTAGCTAGAGTCCGCCCCATTCCGGCGAATCCATACAAATCGCTTACGACAGCGTACGAAATGTTTATCACTAACCACCAATGGCTGCGGTCGGTCTTTTGTTTGCGCTGAGCCTTATTTTAATTACGTATGGACATAAAACATTCCGCGCCACAACAATTACTCGATGGAATGTGGTGAAACTAGAAAATTATTCGCAAACAAAGCATGGATAAACTAGATCAACTTACTACGCCACAAGACTTAAAATACATAACCTGAACGGTATACCTAAGTTATAAATCACGATCGCTCTAATACAGTGTTACATGCGTTACTTTGTAAGTGGGATATCCTTTTTTCAATGACAAGCTACAAGTTAGCTATTGACTGCGATCTCATCAGCTGGCTGAACCAAAATAGTGAATAACTATTTTGGTCGTTACTAACAACCTATTAAAATAAACATCAAATCAATTGACAAAATGTCATTTACCTACTGTGATATCCACCGGTAAGCACCGGATGACATTTGTTGCATAGAATCTGAAGGCCACTGAAGGCCTGCTGATGTTATGTGATTTTTTATTTATTTATTTATTTACACTTTATTTGTACAATACAAAATTCACACACAGTAGTACAGGAAAATTTAGGAAAACGCGAGACCACGAGAGTCCAGGTGGTGTAGGTAAATAAAATAAAATACATACGAATATATTCTAATAATTACACACTAATACATTATGTACCAGATTACATAGATACATACAAAATAATAAAGATATATCATAACTAGCGAACGCCCTCAACTTCGTTAGCGTATAATCTGTAATTTTAATCCATGGACTATTCGGGGAAAAAAGTAGCTATGTTCTGCTCCAATGTTCACTTTGTCTCTATACCAAATTTCATTTAAATCGGTTCAGAGGTTTAGCCGTGAAAAGGTAAAAGACAGACAAAGTAAATATATAAGTACTTTAAAAAGGGCTTTTGGAAAAGGTACTCGACTCAAACTTCTGACGGTTTCTACGCGGCATCATAGCCACAATAAAAAGAACATATCCCGCAATTGCAACTCATGTTTAAATATTTAAGTTTAGCGTATATTATACAATGGACAAAAAGGATTTCAGAATAGTATCCTAGGGATGGTAAGAGGAATAAAGGGAGGCAGGTGAAACGTTGGGAGGATGATTTTAAAAAGGTCGCCAGTCCTGAATGGATGAGAATGGTGAGGGACAGAGAAAAATGGAGATCTTTAGGGGAGGCCTATGTCGGAGGACAAGCTGCTAATGAATAAAAATTATGTATATACTGTAATGTAAATGTAACTAACCAGCAGTGTCTAAAAATAAAGATATTTCTTTCTTTCTTTCAGTAAAAGAGGCTTATTTCATTTTATTTATTATATTATACAAGATCGTACTCACCATGATGATGCGCGCGTATGTAATGAGCAGTTAGACGCAAAATGCTGGTCTTGTCCACTTTCTTAGCGGAGTGTATCACATGCGGAACCAAGGTGGCCAGGTGCTGAATCGAACGGGACAGATTGTCGCGCCGCTGCTTCTCAGCTCTGTTCCGCAATTCTCGCGGACTATTACTGCAAAAAAAAAGAAAAGTTAGAACAGAGACTTATATTATACTACATAGACGCTTCGATAGTTCGAAGAGCCGATGGGCGTTGGGGTCCCAAGTTGCTGGAATGGCGAACCGGAAAGCGCAGTGTTGTCGACTCCCCACTAGGTGGACCGAAGACATCAAGCGGGTTGCAGGGAGCCGCTGGATAATGGCGGCTCGAGACCGTTTTGTTTGTAAGTCCATGCAAGAGGCCTATGTCCAGCAGTGGACGTCCATCTGCTGATAATGACGATGATAGACGCATTAACTTTTCGTAAAAACGGCTGACAAATGTTGTTTTTTTATTCATAAATAATCTTCTGTCAGTTCCGTGAGCCATGTGAATGACAGGGACAATGTATGCCGTTGAGTTATTTGCATTGAGATTTGCAATGCATTCGAAAGCCAGAAGAACCATTGCATTCGAAAGCCAGAAGAACCATTGCATTCGAAAGCCAGAAGAACCATTGCATTCGAAAGCCAGAAGAACCATTGCATTTGAAAGCCGCGTCATATTTACAGCGTATTCGCGGCAGCCTTAGGGGAGTCGGGTACTAGATATCACTAAAATAAATAACTATTTCGAAGTTTCCGTATCTCAAAATGATTAAACGGAAATCTTAAAAGATCTATCTATCTGTTTGTCTGTCTGTGAATTATTTTGGAAATCTGTGTAGGCTTCATGTTGAAAGAAGATATTTGAAATTGGGCCCACTTTTTAAAATGATACAGAAATGATACGTCTGTCAGTTAGACACAGATAATACAATTAATTTTATGTCAAAGGGATACGAATTATTGCTCACCTGTATGTAACAAGTAATGTAAGTGATTAGGCAAATACAGATTTCTTAGAAAATTGGCCTCGTGAGATCTCCTTAATTGTTCTAATTTATGGCCAACTTTCAGCTCTGTATCATTTATATAATTTGGGCCCGAATTTGTATAGAAACTGGGTTTTCTTTAAACTCAGGTGTACACACAGTTTTCAGTTCAATTCTTTTAGGTACTATTTAAAATATTGAACTTGTTACAACTAGTACTTAAGAAAACGATGACTCCCTTTCCCTATTAGCATTATGGGGTCCGTATCTGAGATCAGAGTATTTGGACGTTCAGCTGCCCAATCTAGCAACAGGGCATCATCATTTCATTCATCATCATTTATGGATCATAATTATAAGCCTATTAGTAAGCCTATAACGACCTACAAAGCCAAGCCTACCTGTTGATATGAAAATGTGGAGCTAAGACCAATGCGAGAAGACGGATATAGATTTAGAACATCCCCACTCCAGGCTGGGAATTATAAATGAAAATTTCTTAGAACAAAGAAATCCTCAGTATTACACAGGTCGATCCAGGATTCACCCAGCCACCCAGTCATAATATCAAAATTTTGTTATGGTTTCGATATGTTTTTCACTGCCTTCATCCTAAACGGCATGCTTATTTGATGGTAGGTTTAATCATGAGTAACTACGCATTTGCTTTGACGAACTGAGCGTACAGTTCGTCAAAGAATGCGTATGCTACGTACGTGCGTGTGGTCATAGTACTGTAGTGGCCTACATGCATACCTACGACTACGACGACTACTACATATGGCGCATACACGTCCGTTCGCCGAGGCACGCTGCCGCAGACTGAGCGATAGCTCGTCGTGCGCCGAGATATATATGTAGCACCTCGTTGATCGCTGTTTTCAATAGACGACATCTCTGCGTGGAGTTTTAGGTTGGACTGAAGCCGCGACCGCATACGAAGCAGTTTTATATCACGCAGCGAAAAACCTGTTCCGCGTGATTGGTCAATTGTGGTTTTATTACTAACGTGTGTTCGCAGATTTGTATCGCTAAAATTGTAAATATTAATAAGACGAAAATACATTCGATTTTGCATTTCCATACGATAAATCGCCTTTTATTTCAAGCTCTCTAACCTACTAGTAAAACCTTACAGTGGTGACACCGACGTGAGTGAACAAAATACGAAAAAAATAAGAAAAAAATAAAAAAATAAAAGAAGATAAAAAAGAAAAAAATAAAAAAATGGAGTCAGAACACTCAGGCACCCAGAGAGAGCAAGACATCGAGTTAGTCTCCATCAAGTCGAGATTACCACAGTTTTGGCGCGATAAGCCTAGGCTATGGTTCGCGCAGTTCGAAACTATTACTGCCAACCAAAAGCTTAGCGATGAGGCGAAGTTTGGACTTGTCGTCGCGCAACTGGACAAGATGGACATCGAGCAAATTGGTGATATCATCCTGTCACCAGCCAACACGGGCAGATACGAGGCCCTAAAGAAAAGATTGCTGTCTGTCTATGAAGAGTCAGAAAATAAACAACTACAGAAACTACTCAATGAAGTTGAACTCGGCGACCAGCGACCTTCACAACTGCTACGACGGATGCGAGATCTGGGCCGCGACAAGATTCCGGAGGACACACTGCGGATGCTGTGGATCAGCCACCTCCCACCGGCAACACGCGCCGTACTAGCAGTGAGCCAAGAATCAAAATTAGACTCGCTAGCGGCTATGGCGGACAAAATGGATGAACATACGAAGGAGATACAATCTGTTTGTTCCTGTAGTCACGGAAGCGTCACATCTCCGAAACCTACGTCATCAAACGAGAGGATCATAGAAATGATCGAGTCGCTGACGAAGGAAGTAAACGAGCTGAAGATGGAAAGAGCGAGAGGCAACTATCGTCAACCATATACTCATCGCCGACGGTCAAGATCCCGGTCAAGGTCAGCAAATCCAGAGTCGGCCGTATGTTACTTTCATCGCAAGTTTGGAAAGGACGCCTTCAAATGCAGAAAACCGTGCAATTTCGCAAAGAAAACCGGCCAGAGACAGGAAAACTAGGAGAGACTTTGGCTGCGACGGGAGCCGAGGTCAATGAAATGTTAACACACCGTCGCTTATTCATCAAGGAAAAGACCACTGGACTCAGCTTTCTCATCGACACCGGCGCGAACGTGAGCGTACTCCCGGCAAGAAATGCAAACAAAAAGAAATTGAAGCAAGTGGATTATTTGTACGCCGCAAACGGGACGTCTATTCCTTCCTACGGCGAGCGCATTATGAAGTTGGACATCGGGCTACGAAGACCTTACATATGCAACTTCGTGATAGCTGCAGTCACTCGACCGATACTGGGCGCTGATTTCCTTCACAAACACCAGCTGACAGTCGACATTCATGGGAGAAGACTGATTGACAAACAAACTGGTCTATCTGTCACCGGTTACGTCACGCCTACAACGGAGCACAGCATCAACACGGTGAACAATCAACAACCGTACCACGATCTGCTTGCAAAGTATCCGGACATCACTCGACCAACGCTAAAGCTCTGTCACAGCGAGGTAGAACATCACATAGAGACGACGGGACCACCGTTATACTCCAAGGCTCGACCTCTACCTCCACACAAGTACAAGGCGGCGAAAGAAGAGTTCCAGACGATGATCGAGCAAGGAATATGCAGACCGTCTAACAGTCCTTGGGCGAGTCCGCTGCATCTTGTACTGAAGAAGGATGGCACCTATAGAGCATGTGGAGATTATCGCCGGCTGAACGCGGTTACAGTTCCAGATCGGTATCCGATACCAAGACTTCACGACTTCACGTACAATCTACTGGGCAAGAAAATTTTTTCCACCATCGACCTGAAGAAAGCATACTACCAAGTAAGAAACCGTGAAGAAGATATACCTAGAACAGCTGTCATTTCGCCATTCGGGTTATTTGAGTTCACCAGATGCTGCTTTGGATTAAGAAACGCCGGGCAGACATTCCAACGGCACATCGACAACGTACTGAGAGGACTTCCTGTTTTTCCATTCGTCGATGACATACTGGTTGCATCAGAATCCGAAGAGCTGCACAGAAAAGAGCTAGAAGAGGTATTTAAACGACTCAGCGACAACGGATTACAAATTAACGTCGCTAAGTGCATCTTCGGCCAGCCGAAACTCGACTTTTTGGGTTATACAATATCATCCCAAGGAATTAAACCAACCGACGAGAAGATAAAGGCCATCACAGATTATCCTCGACCGCAAACAATCCAGCAACTTCGACGTTTTCTCGGCATGATGAATTTTTATCGAGAAAATATTCCACACGCCGCAGAACATCAGAAGGAGTTGAACGCGTATCTCAAATACTCGAAGAAAAACGACAAGACAACCATACAATGGAGCGAGACAGCAATAGAGGCATTCAATAAGTGCAAGGAAGACATATCAAATGCTGCAACTCTGTCTTACCCATCATCGAGTTTGCCGTTCGCTTTGTTTACTGATGCATCTGAGACCTGCGCTGGAGCCGTACTTCAACAGAAAATTGGAAATAAATGGAGGCCTTTGGGATTTTTCTCTAAGAAGTTTAACGAAGCCCAAAAGAAATATAGCACATATGATAGAGAAATGCTATCAATTTATATGGCTGTACGTCACTTCCGCCGGATGTTTGAAGGCCGTGACGTCACCGTCTACTCGGATCACAAACCCCTGATTCACGCACTGAGTTCAATCAGCAAGAACGAAACACCGCGCCGGACAAGATATTTGGAGTACATCGGCCAATTCGTTTCCAGCATCAAACACATCGCTGGAAAAGACAACATCGTGGCTGACGCACTATCCAGAGTGGATACAATAACGTGCCCATCACCGATAAACTACGAAGACTTATCTGGAGCTCAAGCCCACGACGCAGAATTAAAGAAAATAATGCTGAGTGACAGATATCAAGTCAGACGTATAACACCGCCAGGCACGACAACAACAATCGCTTGCGAAATGTCTACAGGCTCTGCTCGTCCGTTTCTACCACCGGAGTTCAGACGCCAGGCTTTCCAAGCGATTCATGAACTCAATCATCCCGGCGTAAGAGCGACGAGACGATTATTAACGACGCGTTACTTCTGGCTAACAATGAAGAAAGACATCACTGAATGGGCAAGAAGTTGTGAACAATGCCAGCGAGTAAAAGTACAGAGGCATACTAAAGCACCGATATGCAGTTATACGCCTGTAGGACGTCTAGAACACCTAAATCTAGATATCGTAGGTCCTTTTCCGGTGTCAAACAACTGCCGGTATTTAATCACCATGATCGACAGGGCAACGAAATGGCCAGAGGCGCAGCCAGTTGAAGACATCACAGCTGAAAAAGTCGCAAATGTAGTATACGACGTATGGATTGCGCGCTTTGGATGCCCAGTGACCATCACGACCGACCGCGGCAGGCAGTTCGAGTCCGAAGTGTTCACCAAGCTAATGCATCGCATGGGAATAAAGAAAACACGAACTACGGCGTACCACCCGCAGTGTAACGGTATCATCGAGCGCTGGCACCGCACGCTGAAAACATCACTCGCCGCGCGACTCAATTCTACGAACTGGACGAATGAAATACCTACCGTATTACTCGGCCTACGCGCAGCATACAAAGAAGACATCGGAGCTAGTACTGCCGAGCTCTTGTATGGAAAAACACTACGCCTTCCCGGAGAATTCTACGGCGAACCTGTTACAGTACACAGCCAGTCGTCTCAGTTTTTGAACAATCTGAGTGAAGCTATGAAGAAAGCGCAGATGCAACGAGAAAACAAAACGCAGCGATCATTCATTCCCAGTGACCTAAAGACGTGCACACATGTATACGTACGCAATGACGCAGTGCGCAAACCTCTCACGGCTACCTACAGCGGACCGTTCAAAATCATCGAGCGCCATAATAAGTACTTCCAAGTGCAACTAGAAAATCGATGCACAACCGTATCGATAGATAGATTGAAACCAGCGTACACCTTCAACACGACAGAACACGAAGAGATGGAAGCACCGACGAGCTCATACAAGGTCACCAGGTCGGGAAGAATTTCAAAACCACCTGTGCGCTTCGCTGAGGGCGGAGTAATGTAGTGGCCTACATGCATACCTACGACTACGACGACTACTACATATGGCGCATACACGTCCGTTCGCCGAGGCACGCTGCCGCAGACTGAGCGATAGCTCGTCGTGCGCCGAGATATATATGTAGCACCTCGTTGATCGCTGTTTTCAATAGACGACATCTCTGCGTGGAGTTTTAGGTTGGACTGAAGCCGCGACCGCATACGAAGCAGTTTTATATCACGCAGCGAAAAACCTGTTCCGCGTGATTGGTCAATTGTGGTTTTATTACTAACGTGTGTTCGCAGATTTGTATCGCTAAAATTGTAAATATTAATAAGACGAAAATACATTCGATTTTGCATTTCCATACGATAAATCGCCTTTTATTTCAAGCTCTCTAACCTACTAGTAAAACCTTACAGTACGAAGGGTGGACTTAAAGACCATAACAATATTACATAGCCAGCCATTGTTCAAAACAGGTGTCCAATAACTTGCTGGGTATAACAATAACATTCTGCACCTGGATCTGACACAGTTCACACAGAGCTTTCTTTGTATTTCCATCTATATATACAGGGTGCTCCATAACTTTAAGGTTTTGATGAGTGCACTTATAGGATAACTGCATAACTAATATTTTTTTAACTAAAAAATAAAAAAAAATTATGTCTTTATACAAAGTAATTCAAATAATTCCGACTATCCATGTGACACATGCCAGTAACTATCGCTGTATTTTAAAAAACATACATACAGCCGAACGTAGAACCTCCTCCTTTTTGGAAGTCGGTTAAAAATATGTAAAACTTGCCTACGTCATAATTAAAAAGATGCGTTTATAGGTCACAGTTTAAGACCTATTTACAAAAAAGTATTATCTACTTGAAAATATTAATTTTAGAACACATGTTCCTTAGACATTTTTAAATTAATTTTCCTTATACAATATAACCTTAGAGTAATGGGAAATACTCCCAAGCACCCTGTATAAAAGAAAGTTGTGTTAGTTACACTATTTATAACTCTAGAACAGCTGGATCGATTTGGCTGAAATTTAGTAGAGAGGTAGCTTAGAACCAGGAGACATAAGATACTTAAGGAAGTGGTAGGGTAGGATAGGATTTCACGCGGTAAGTAAATCATGGACTAGCTACTTATTGATATACTTATCCTGTATAATATAGCGAGATCTTTTTTTAGAAATGGTCACGCATGCAATACAAGGCCATTCATGTCCAACCTTCTCCATAATGGTATCTGTTATTATACTTTAGATAAGAGAAAAAAAGAAGCATTCATCGATATCTAGAAACGGACTATGTAAGCACAGCTATTAATAAAATCCTCAAAATCCATGAATGTATTCTTTATCTTTAACATTAAGACAAAACAACAACCTACCTTCTTGTTAAATACGAGCGCTTTGTCAGTAAGTAGGTAATGGTAAAATAATATGGTGCTGGCTCGCGCATTCTAGAGTCAATTATCAATTAATTGATTAAAAAATGTCGCAATTTCCAATCAAGTGGAATACAATCCATTTGTTATCGAATAATTAGTATACACCAAAGATATATGAAAAACATTTAATTGAATACTCCCTACATAATTAACGCATTAATCTCTTCTAACGTGTTTTCATCTGTCTAGACGTCATTTAGAATGTAATACAAAGTAAAATATCGTTATAGATATACATAAACACGTACATCTAATAACAAATAATATTCTATCTCTATTATTTATAATAGAAATCACTCATTTCTAAATATTTGGACCTAGAGTCTTCTATAGCCAGACATACATTAATTGATGTTAGCAACTGACGATCAAGTAATCTCCCATGCCTGCAGTGCCAACGGCTTGACGTCCGATAAAACAAATCGTGTGTTGGTCGCGATCGCCATGCTGTCATGCACATTGCGACCAACACACGATCAGTTTTATCGGATGTCAAGCAGTTAGCGCTGCAGGCATGTGAGATCACTTGATCGTCAGGGGCTGACATTAGAAAAGCTGTTAGTTTGTCAGAGCGTGCTCCTACCATAGGTAAGTATGGTAGCCAATTATGGAGTTTGGACTGTCGTGGCTTTAGAAGATACTTCTAAGGGTCCAGACCCTCAATCATCTAAGTGTAAAAGGTATTTTTTTAATATATTCCTCGGTATTTATGAGGAACCACGTCCCCAAATGACGTCACTTAGCTTCGAGAAAAATGGTCTCTAGGGGAGGGTTGTGAAAGCTAACGGTCTGGAGACTAGACACATATTTCCCTATGATATGAAAATATAAAAAAAAACCGGTCCAAAAGTAAGGTCAAAATTGGTCAATTCAGGATCTGGAGTCTTGATACTTCTTGGCCTGCCAAAACCACGGTAAAAACTCTATAATTAACTACTGTGCCTACTTATT
This sequence comes from Bicyclus anynana, assembly GCF_947172395.1. Taxonomy (NCBI): domain Eukaryota; kingdom Metazoa; phylum Arthropoda; class Insecta; order Lepidoptera; family Nymphalidae; genus Bicyclus; species Bicyclus anynana. The sequence goes on along the minus strand of NC_069110.1, from coordinate 16,221,889 downwards.
AAAGAAGCTGAAAAAATTTTTGGCTTCCTAAATTTTTTTTTGAACATTACAAGTTAGCCATTTACTACAATCTCACTTGATGATAAGTAATGGCACAATCTAAGATGAAAGCGGGCTAACTTGTTAGGAGTAGGATGAAAATCCGCACCCTTTTCGGTTTCAAAACGACATCGTACCGGATCGTTAAATCGCTTGTCGTCTTTGCCGGTAGGGTGGTAACTAGCCACGGCCGAAGCCTCCCAGCAACCAGACCTGCAGGCTGATTATGTATCTCGACGTATCACTTCTAACTGTGTAACGCAAAGCTAAATTGAACACTAGAGTGTTTTTGCAATTCCGATTATGTAAGACAAAAGACAGCCACAATGCCTAGTGATATCGTTCTAGGCGCAAAATTTTATCGACATTATGCGACTAAATAAAATACACCCTTTCCCGGTACTACTTACTACGGGTGCGGCATACTTTTGCACATATACGCATTATACTTGATTTTGCTGTTTGTCTGTGGTGAAGTGAAGTGCCATAGTTTCTTTGTTGGTAAACAAAGCCGTATTAAAATATTAATAAAAAAATTGGTTTCGTTGGATCAAAGTACTTGCTACTGCTAGTTTTTTGTTTTCAATAGAAGTAATTAATTAATCATTTTATCGTATACATTTTTATTAGTGTTAATAGTTAATTTATCAAAGTAAACGGCCACTTTTACATAAAACATTATCTACACGAAAGTTCTTCAAAGTTTTATCGTCTGCCTATGATTAATTTAATGGTCGTTGTGATAATATGTAAAGTATATTGTATAGTGTTTTGTTTATTAAAGTTCATCGCTTGCAACTAAAGATGTCCGGGAAACTCAATGATCGCCTTGGCTTGGATCAAACTTGGCGATGGGTTGTTTTGGAGGGCCTTTGGAAAGTCAGGCTACTAAATAAACCTTCCGTGTTCGCGTCTGCCAGTGGCGTTGTGTAAGTTATCACATATCTATATTCTATATTATTATTTTAAAGAGGATGAGAGGAAATTTTTGATATTGTAGGGGGTAATCTCTGGATCTACTAAACCGATTTCGAAAATTCTTTCACCAATAGAAACTCACATAACTTGCGAGTGTAATAGGCTATGTTTTATCCCTGTAGTCCCAAGAGAGTGAGAACTATGCAGCTGGAACTGTCGAGCATCAGATAGTAATTATATTCAATTGAAATTCATGATTTTCTATTATAAGTTTAACATAATACTTGGTTTTGTGACTAGCATATTGCATTAACAAGCCTTTTTAAACCACAACTATACCTGCACCATGTAACCTTTAAGTTCTAAGCATTAAGTACAAGACAAATAATCAAAATCAAACTTTGTCTCATTATGCAGATGTATTAGAATTGTTTGTATTTGTAGGTGTTTGTTTTAGTTACATTAAGGCTAAATATAAAATCCTACCTTAAAATAATTAATTCAAATTTCAATTACAATATATAGTTAAGTTAAATCCTACAAAACTGGATAAAATATAAGGCAAATCAAAAAACAAAAGAGCTCAGTTTAATCCCATAAAAGCCCAGTTGCTGCAGAGTATAGACTAGAGGGTTTGCCAGGGATATAGGTCCATAAGCACAGCAATAGCCCAGTGGATGTAACCTCTGCCTCAGATTTCAGAGGGTGTGGGTTTGTATCCAGTCCGGGGCATGCAGCTCCAACTTTACAGTTGTGTACATTTTAAGATATTAAATATCACATGTATCAAATGGTGAAGGAAAACATCGTGAGGAAACCTGCATACCAGATAATTCTCTTAATTCTCTGCTTATCTGAAGTCTGCTAATCCGCTTTGGGTCAGAGTGGTGGACTATTGGTCTAATCATGAATGAATGAATAGTATTACCTAATCCAGTGTATGTAATTCTTAATGATAATAATTGCTAATTCAAATAATAATTTGTACTTTATATTTTCTTTTATTATGTACATGTTCAGCTTAATAAATATTGCACATTTTGATTTGTTAAATATCATCATTTTGATCTGTTAAATATCACATATAATGAATATTGTTATCATTTACAATAATGTATTGTTTATGATAACAATATTCATTAACCTGAAACTAAAGGATCACAAACATTCTTCGTCTGAAAAGAAGCTCAACATAAATACAACAAAGTATTATTTTTGTTATCACCATCTCACAGAAATATATTGTAGAACCAAGTAATATACCTGAGGTATAAATATATCAATTAACCACCCCCCTAGATTTGTCATTTATATAAACTCTTAATCAAGATATAATACATAGGCCATTTCTTATCTCAATATTCCCACAGGAATGAGATCTACTTAAAGAAACCGGGGGCATATGTAGTTCATGTAATAAAAAAATATTTTCTACATTTCAGATCAACATGAAGATGTGGGCTCTAAACTTTGAGTGCCAGGGACTGACTATGGAAGTCTCCATGTCGCTGGTCACCATTGAGGTTGCAAAACACCTTGAAAAAATTGGTGATTCTGAATCCTTCATCTCTATGAACGATTCATGAAGAAAGAATTAAACAAACATTTAATGAACAGATTTTTTATAAGATTATTATCAATAATGACATTGCATATGAGAGAAAATTGTCAAATATAATTTCATTTTAATTTAATATAGTTAATTATGACATCACTGTATATAAAGAATATGATTATTATCATTTAGTTAATTTCAGTATTACATAGTATTAGATAAAAATTTTATTGTAAAATTGCACATCAAAATATGTTTTATTATCTATTATTAGGAGGAAATATTATTTAACTATTATTATTATCCCTAATAGCCCAGTGAATGTGACCTCTGCCTCCAATTCCGGAGGGTGTGGGTTCGAACCCGTTCCGGGGCACGCACCTCCAACTTTTCAGTTGTGTGGCATTTTAAGAAACTAAATATCACGTGTCTCAAACAGTGAAGGAAAACATCGTGAGGAAACCTGCATACCAGAGATTTCTCTTAATTCTCTGCATATGTGATGTCTGCCAATGTAATCCAAATATGCTGCCCATATTCGGGCTCCTGTCAGAATGAGAGGGGTTAGGCATTGGCCTTCCCTTACCTTATCAGCCGATAGACGTCCACTGCTGGACATAGGCCTCTTACAATGGACCTCCAAGCACAACGATCTTGAGCCCGCGAACATCCAACCAACCGACCAACCACGCTTTCCAGTGCGGGGTCTCCCGAGTGCGGGTAGGCACTAACCCCTCTTACTGGGGGAGACTCGAGCTCAAGCAGTGAGCCGAATATGTGTTTATTATGATGATGATGATGATGATGATGATGATGATGATTATTTAAGTAATTGTAAAAAGAAAAAATTTAATACTACATTAGTTGTTTATCTATACAATTCAATAATTTTTAAGAACAAAACATGTACCTACCACATTGTAGGAAATAAATAAATAATGATTTGATTAAAAACAATGTTGTTTAATGTTAAGCCAGGTAGGGCCAGGTAGTTAAAGTAGATACTCTATATTTGTGTAACATCTATTACTTAAAAATAAAAAATATATTTACTTGTGTATTTTTTATTCAGACTTGATATATTTTGACAAATTTTGTTATAATATATATCTTTCATTCTTTAGTTTAATTTAATCAAGAAACGACCCTACTTACACATATAGGTACCCCCTCTAACAAAAATAGACTGAAGTATAGGTAAATATTTAACAAAAATGTAAATTAAAAATTAATTATAGATTAATTAAAAACATGACTACAATTTGAATTATCAACTTTTTAATAATTTGCTTCAAAATAAAAACACATACGCGTGGCGCAGTAAGTAGTGCTCCTGCATCCACGGTCATGGGTTCGATTCCCACACCTGGAAAATATTTGTGTGAAGAGCATGGGTTTTTTCCAGTGTGTGTGTATTTATACATTATATAAGTATTTATAGGTAGTATATAAATGTAAATGAATATTATAATATCAACTATCTTAGTACCCACAACACAAGCTACTCTGTATGCCTACTTTGGGGCTAGATAGTGCTTTGTATGGTTTAAGTATAAATAATTATACAGAAGGCTTGGTCACGAAAAAATATATCCAGTCCTTTGTCTGCATAGCTTGAGGGTTCTAGCAACTTGTTATCATGGTTTTGAGTGAGGAATCCTTGGACAATACTGCCATCACAAGGATTACTGTTTTCTGTATCCAGCCCTTGATCTAACAGCCAAGTGAAAGCTTCTTTAGGTGTTGGTTGAAACATTGTTAAGCTCTTCACTTCTTCAAAACTATTAGTGATTCTCCTAGAAAAATAAATCATAATGTAGGTGTATACATGGTACTGCCCAACAAGTTCTTATAAAGTAGGTATATAATATACTGACCTGTGATAAGTCTCCTCCTTCGGCTGCATAGCTTGAGGGTTTAGGAAACCAGAGTTCATGGTTTTGGAGTGAGGAAACATTTTACAATATGCACCCAACTACAAGGCTCCACCGTATTTCTGACACAGCAATGTTGTCCATATCTTCATGGGATCTAGGAGCAGCTCCCAAGATGGGGGTCATCATGCAAACATTGGTCACCTGAAAGAATTGAAGTGTGTATTGCAATGTATTATGTATTTTGCCTACATAAAAGTAACAGTTTCATAATTTAGATTTGGATCCTGTAGTTTCATTAACTGACAGTTATACCTAAGCAACAGCTTACCTAACAACCAACAGCGGTCCCTATTGGGCAGGTTTTCCTCAAGTGGTCTTATTGCACTGGTTCCATATGTACAAGTCATAAGATGCACCACCAAATTGAGCATCCACTATGTTATTATTAGATTGGCATCACATATCTGAAATAATTGACAATATATAAATAAGTTAATGTTTAAATAAAAGGAGGTACCATGCTTTTATTCAATTCTAATTGTTAGCCTCCTAGTAGCTCTTGGCTTGTAGGCCGAACTATTGTCACATGGGTGCAATCAATCCGCCCTAATACCCGGGCAATCCAAATTTTTTCATAAATCTGTAAGTAGATGTTAATCTAGATTAAGCACCTGGGTATATGTCTATTTACAGTAACATCCTGTGATATGAATAAGCACTCTGTGTATTATTTATTAATCTCAATCAATAATCAATCTCATTTTGCAAATAAGTTTTTATGCAAAATCAACCTATGAAAGATTCAGTGTGGTAGTGAACACAAATTAGTTGAGTCTTAGAAAAAAAAACTAAAAATATAATGAATAGGTTATGTTAGTTTCATACTGTGCTATAAGTTAGTTTCATACTTACTTATTTATAATGATTTTGTGTTTAATGCAAAGGGAACTTAACACATTTTTTTAAACAGCTGGGGTATTCAGGAGCGTCAGCGACTTCATGTAGGCATTTGCTAAAAGATGCCTTAGCCATCACAAAGCCATTTGTATGATCCATTGGCATAAAAGTTTAAAGCTGCCAAGACCTGTAAATAATATTCAATGGTTTAATTTAGGTTCTTAGGATGACAGTGACCGATCTTTAGATAATATTATTTGTTTCTTACAATCGAACACAAATACTACTGGACTGATTATAAAAAATCTTTCACCATTGGTAAGCTACAGCACAGAGTAATATAGGCTATAAAATATAGCCCGTATTACTCTGTGCTACCCCATATTCCCACAGGAACGGGAACTACACCGGTCAAACTATGGTGTGTCTGCTAGTACTGAATAAGCCTTCTCCAAATCTTAAACCAACTTATCCTATGATGGAAGCTCACCATATAAAAATACCATATTTGGCTCACTGCTGAGCTCGAGTCTCCTCTCAGAATGAGAGGGGTTAGGCCCATAGTCCACGTCACTTGCTCAACGCAGAGAATGAAGAAAATTCCTTCATTCATTCATATAACTTACTTATCTCTAATTCATTGCGAACAGCAGTTGTTCGAAGACTTTGTATTTCTTCTAAAACCTGCTGGTATCGCGACACGAAAGTTTTGCAATGAACTCGACAAAGACATCTTTTTCGTTCCGTTTCCGCGTACAATACAAATGCTACATGCATTGTATTGTACATGGCAATGTCGGTAAACACTACAAAAATAACACAATTAATTAAATTCACTTCAACTAACTCTAAAACTGTAATTCTGCTTTATGAAATAAGTATGTAGGTAGGTACCTACTATATATTCTCAACTTTCGTCATATTTTACATGAAAAACTTTTCTAATTCTGATTTTATTGACTTACAAACTAATACCTTACTTACAAGGTATAGTACAAAATTCAAAAAAATCCTAAAAGTACTTTTATTTGTAATTATTGAATCACAGGCGTCAAGTAAACTTTATTAAAACACTGCTCGGTATTAGTTTCTATAGCGATTGACTTTGACAACTTCTGTGTCACCCAGTTGTATGATCACTAGGCTTACATAATCGCTTAAACTGACTATCGATACGTAAAAACTGCGTTATAACTTGGATAAATCCCTACAAGTGACCGTGACAGAGAACGATCCAAGATGACGTCATTTCGGTGGGAGATGTGTGTTACATGATCGCAAAAACGAAAAATCGCTGTCATTTGTTGTCGTGACTGTGATTTTAAAGCGTTCACCGAGTTACATAATGACCCTGCAGGTCGGGGGTCGGCCAACACTGCGCTTACTAGTGCGGGGTCGCCATTCCAGCACTTTGCCAAACGCTGCCTTTACTTATACTTACCATA